>NC_061114.1:114251777-114533838 GCF_002878395.1 Capsicum annuum
GCCATGGGCTAAAAATCGACCAGGATATGACAGGGAGGTTTGGGATCACCAAGTGTGGTCTGTTTATTTATATGAGGCCATTTGAGTGGTCAAATGGGTGATACGGCGTGAACGGGGCACTTTTTGGCCAAATAGGTTTGCTAAAATCCACTATTTTGGGGGTGGGCCCGTGGGTGTCATTGGCCAAAAATTGATTGGGGCATGGAAATAAGGTTTGAGATCGTCTCAGTATAGTCAGTTTATTTATTTGAGGCTATTTGGATTGTCAAACGGGCAAAACAGCGTGAATGGGGCATTTTTTGGCCAAATCAGTGTGCTATAGCCCATGGTTTCAGGGATGGGCCCAGGGTCCGGGGTGCCGTTGGCCGAAAATCGATCGGTGTATGCCAGGGAGGTTGGGGGTGTGGTCCATTTATTTATTCGAGGCTATTTAGGTGGTCAAATAGGCAAAAAGGCTCGAATAGGGCATTTTCAGCCTAAATCGGTGTGTTATAGCCCACGGTTTTGGGTGTGGGCCTTGGGTCCGGGGTTTTCGTGGGCCGAAAATCAATCATGGCATGCCAGGGAGGTTAGGGATCATCCCAATATGGTCCGTTTATCTATTTGAGGCTATTTGGATGGACAAACGGCGCGAACGAGGCATTTTTGGGCCAAATCGGTGTGCTATATATCCCACAGTTTTAAGGGTGGGCCTAGGGTCCGGGGGTTTGGTGGACTGAAATTCAACTGGGGCATGCCAGGAAGGTTGGAGATCATCCCTTTGTGGTCCGTTTATTTATTCGAGGCCATTTGGGTGGTCAAACAGGCGAAACGGGGCATTTTTAGGCCAAATCGGTGTAATATAGCCCACGGTTTTGGGGGTGGGCCCAAAGTCTGGGAGTGCCGTGGGTTGAAAATTGATTGAGGCATGCCAAGGAAGTTGGGGATCATCCCAGTATGGTCCGTTTATTTTTTCGAAGACATTTGGGTGGTCAAACGCACAAAATGGCGTGAATAGGACATTTTTGGGCTTAATTGGTGTGCTATATCCCATGGTTTCGGGGGTGGGCTTGGGGTGCGAGGGTTTTGTGGGCCTAAAATTAATCGGGGTATGCTAGGGAGGTTAGGGATCATCCCATTATGGTTTATTTATTTATTCAAGGTTATTTGGGTGGTCAAACGGGCAAAATATGGTGCACGGGGTGTTTTCTGCCAAATCGATTTGTTATTGCCCACGCTTTTGGCGGCGGGCCCGGGGGTGCCATTCGCCAAAAATTGATATGGGTGTGCGAGGGGGGTTTATAATCATCCCAGTGTGGTCTATTTATTTAATCGAGGCGATTTGGGTGGTGAAACAGGAAAAATGGTGTGAACAGGGCATTTTCGGGCCAAATTGGTGTGTTATATCCTACGATGTTGGGGATGGGCCTGGGGTTCGGGGGTGCCGTGGGTTAAAAATCTACCGAAGCATGCCAGGGCGGTTGGGGACCATTCTAGTGTGGTTTTTATATTTATTCGAGGCCATTTGTGTGGTCAAACGGGCAAAACAGAGCGAACGTGACATTTTCAGGCTAAATCGCTGAGCTATAGCCCACGATTTTGGGGGTGAGCCCAGGGTTCGGGGGTCTCATGGGCTGAAAATCGATTGGGGCATGCCAGGGAAGCTGGGCATCATCCCAGTGTCGTCCGTTTGTTTATTCTAGACCGTTTTTGTGGTCAAACGGGAAAAACGACGTAAACGGGGTATTTTTTGTCCAAATCGATGTACTATTGCCCACGGTTTCGGGGCTAGGCTCGGGTTCTGGGTTACGATGCATCAAAAAATGATTGGGGCATGCAAGGGGGTTGAGGATTATCCCAATGTGATCCGTTTACTTATTTGAGGCCATTTGGGTGGTCAAACGGGAGAAACAGCGTGAACGGGGCATTTTTGAGCCAAATTGGTGTGCCATAACCAACAGTTTTGGGGGTGGCCCTGGGGTTGGTAGTTTTGTGGGCTTAAAATCGACCAGGGAGTGTCAGGGAGGTTGATTATCATCTCAACGTGCTCCGTTTATTTATTCGAGGCTATTTGGGTGGTCAAACGGGCAAAACCGATATTGGTGTGCTAATACCCACTATTTTAGGGGTGGGCTCGGGGTTTCATTGGCTGAAAATTGACCGGGGAGTGCCAGGGAGGTTGGGATCATCCTAATGTGGTCCGTTTATTTATTCGAGGCAATTTGGGTGGTCAAACGAGCAAAACGGTGGGCACGGGGCAATTTCTCATCAAATCTGTGTGCCATAGCATAAGGTTTTGGGGGTGGGCCCTGGGTCCGAGGGTGTCGTGGGTTTAAAATTTACTAAGGCATGCTGGGGAGGTTGGGGATAGTCCAAGTGTGGTCTGTTTATTTATTCGTGGCTATTTGGGTGGTTAAACGGGCAAAACAATGCGAACGGGGCATTTTTGGGCTAAATTGGTGTGTTATAGCCCACTGTTTTGGGGGTGGGCCCGGGGACCTGGGGTGCTGTGGGTCAAAAATCTACTAGGACGTGCCAGGGAGGCTGGGAATCTTCCCAGTGTAGTCCGTTTATTTGTTTGAGGCTATTTGGGAGGTAAAACGGGCGAAATGGCAAGAACGGGGCATTTTCAAGCCAAATCAGTGTGCTATAGCCCACGATTTTGGGGGTGGGCCCAGGGTCCCTGGGTGTTGTGGGCTTAAAATCAATCGTGCCATGCCAGGGAGGTTGCGGATCATCCTAGTGTGGTCCACTTATTTATTCGATACTATTTGGGTGGTCAAACAGGCGAAACGGCGTGTACGGGGCATTTTTGGGCCAAATCGATGTACTATAGCCCACGATTTTTTGGGTGGGCCCAGGATCTAGGGGTGCGGTGGGCCAAAAATCGATCGAGGGATCCCAGGGTGGTTGGGGATCATCCCAGTGTGGTTTGTTTATTTTTTTGAGACCATTTAGGTTATCAAACGAGTGAAACGGCATGAATATGGCATTTTTGGGCCAAATCGGTGTGCTATAGCCTATGGTTCTGGGTGTGGACCCAGGATTTAGGGGTGTCGTAGTTCAAAAATTGATTGGGGCATGCAAAGAAGGTTAGGGATCATTCTAGTGTGGTCCGTTTATTTATTCAAGGACATTTGGGTAGTCAAACAGGCGAAACAATGCGAACAATGCATTTTCAAGCCAAATCGGTGAGCTGTAGCCCACTATTTTTGCAGTGGGTCTAGGGTCCAGGGTTCGGGGGCACCGTGGGCTAAAAATTGACTGGGGAATGCCAGAAAGGTTAGGGATCATCACAGTGTGGTCCATTTATTTATACGAGGCCATTTGGGTGGTCAAACGGGGGAAACGGCACGGACAGGGCAATTTTTGAGCCAAATGAGTGTGCTATAGCCCACGGTTATGTGGGGTGGGCTTGGGGTTCGGTGGTACCTTAGGGTAAAAATTGATCAAGGCATGTCAGGGAGGTTGAGGATTATATCAGTATGGTCCATTTATTTATTCGAGGCCATTTAGTTGGTCAAATAGGAGAAACAACGCGAATGGGGTGTCTTTGGGCTAAATCAGTGTGCTATAGCCCACGGTTTAGGGGATGGGTCCAGGGTCTGAGGGTTCTGTGGGATGAAAATCGACCGAGGCTTTCCAGGGAGTTTGGGGATCGTCCCAGTGTGGTCCGTTTATTTATTCGAGGCTATTTGGGTGGTCAAACGGGTGAAACGGCACAAACAGGGCATTTTCGAGCCAAATCGGTGTACTATAGCCCACGGTTTTGAGGGTAGGACCAAGGTCCAGAGGTGCTGTGGGCTTAAAATCGATCGGTGCATGCCAGGGAAGTTAGCGGGTAAAATAGCGTGAATCGAACAGTGCATACCAGCGTGGTCTAACGGGCAAAATGGCGCGAATGAGGCATTTTTAGGCCAAATTAGAGTGTTATAGCCCATAGTTTTGGGGGTAGGACCTGGGTCCAAGGGTGCCATGGGCCGAAAATCGATTGGGGTGTGACAGGGAGTTTGGAAATCATCGCAGTGCAGTTCGTTTATTTAGTCAAGGCCATTTGGCTGGTCAAAAGGGTAAAACGATGTGAACGGGGCATTTTTGAGCTAAATCAGTGTGTTATACACCACGGTTTCGAGGGTGGGCCTGGTGTCCGGGGTGTCGTGGGCCAAAAATCGATGGAGGCATGTCAGGGAGGTTGGGGATCATGCCAGTGTGGTCCATTTATATATTCGATGCCATTTGGGTGGTCAAACTAGCGAAACGGCATGAAAGGGGCATTTTCGAGCTAAATCGGTGTGCTATAGCCTACAGTTTTGGGGGTGGGCGTGATGTCCTGGGGTGCGGTAGGCCAAAAATCAATCAAGGCATGCCAGGGAGATTAGGGGATCATCCCAGTGAGGCCTGTTTGTTTATTCAAAGCCATTTGGGTTTCCAAATGGGCGAAACAACGCAAACGGTGTATTTTTAGGCCAAATTAATGTGCTATAACATACAGTTTTGGGTGTGGGCCCGGGGTTCGTGGGTGTCATGGGTCAAAAATTGATCGGTGCATGTACGGGAGGTTGAAAATCTTCCTAGTGTGGTCTCTTTATTTATTCAATGTCATTTGGGTGGTCAAACGAACAAAACAGCATGAATGGGGCATTTTCGGGCTAACTATTTGTGCTATAGCCCACGATTTTGGGGGTGAGCCCGGGATCCGAGGCTGTCGTAGGCCAAAAATAGATTGGGGACTACCAGGGAGGTTAGGATCATCCTAGTGTGGTTCATTTCTTTATTCGAGGCCATTTGGGTTGTAAAACATGCAAAACGGCATGAACGGGGCATTTTTGGGCTAAATTGGTATGCTATAGCCCACGGTTTTGAGGGTAGGCCAGGGGTCCGTAGGTGCCATCGGCTGAAAATCAACCATAGTGTGTCAGAAAGGTTGGGGATCATCCCAGTGTGGTCTATTTATTTATTCGAGGCTATTTGGGTGGTCAAACGAGCAAAACAGTGTGAACGGGGCATTTTTTGGCTAATTCGGTATGCTATAGCCCAAAGTTTTAGGGGTATGCCAATGGTCCGGGGGTGCGGTGGGCCAAAAATTGAAAGGGCCATGCCAGGGAGGTTGGGGATCATCCCAGTGTGGTCCGTTTATTTATTCAAGCCTATTTGGGTTGTCAAACATGTAAAACAGCACGAACGAGGCATTTTCGAGCCTAATCGGTGTGCTAGCCCACGTTTTGGGGGTGGGCTAGGATTTGGCGTGCCGTGGGCCAAAAATTGACTGGGGCATGCCAGGAAGGTTGGGGATCATCCCAGTGTGGTCCATTAGTTTATTCATGGCTCTTTAGGTGGTAAAACGGGTGAAACGGTGCGAACGATGCATTTTCGAGCTAAATCGATGAGCTATAGCCCACGGTTTAGGGGGTGGGCCTAGGGTCCAGTAGTACCGTGGACTGAAAATCGATTGGGGCATGCCAGGGAGGTTAGGGATCATCCTAGTGTGGTCCACTTATTTATTCGAGGCTATTTTGGTGGTCAAAAGGGGAAAAGGCATGAATGGGGCATTTTTGGGACAAATCAGTATGCTATAGCCCATAGTTTTTAGGGTGGCCTCAGGGTTCGGGGGTGCATGGGCCGAAAATCAACCGAGGTATGCCAGGGAGGCTAGGGATCATTATAGTGTGATCTGTTTATTTATTCGACGCCATTGGGTGGTGGAACGGGCAAAATAGCGTGAATGGGTAATTATTCGGCCAAATCGATGTGCTATATAGCCTACGGTTTTGGGGGTAGGCCTAGGCTCTAGGGGTGCCATTGGTCGAAAATCGACCGGGGTGTGCCAGGAAAGTTGGGAATCATCCCAGTATAGTCCGTTGATTTATTCAAGGCCTTTTGGGTAGTCAAGAGGACAAAACGACACGAACGGGGCATTTTCGGGATATATCAGTGTGTTATAGCCCTCAGTTTCGAGGGTGGACCCGATGTTCGGGGGTATCATGGCCTAAAAATTTATGAGGGCATGCCAGGGAGGTTGGGAATCATCCTAGTATGGTCCGTTTGTTTATTCGAGGCCATTTGGGTTGTCAAACAGGTAAAACGGAATAACAGGTCATTTTAGGGCTAAATTGGTGTGCTATAGCCTACAGTTTTGGGTATGGGCCGGGGTTTAGGGGTACCGTATGCCAAAAATAGACTGGGGTATGCCTGGGAGGTTGATGATCATCCCAGTGTGGTTCGTTTATTTATTCGAGGCCATTTGGGTGATCAAATGGGCAAAAGGTGTGAACAGTGCATTTTTGGGCCAAATCAGTGTGCTATAACCCACGATTTCTAGGGTGGGCCTAGGGTTCGGGGGTATCGTAGGCCAAAAATTAATCAAGGCATGATAGGGAGGTTAGGGATTGTCCCAGTGTGATCCGTTTATTTATTCGAGGCCATTTGGGTGGTCAAATGGGCAAAACAGCGTGAATGGGGTATTTTCGGGCCAAATTTGTATGCTATAGCCCACGGTTTTGGGGTAGGTTCAGGGCCCGTAGGTGTCATGGGCTAAAATCGACCATCGCGTGTTAGGGAGATTGGGGATCATCTCAATGTGGTCCATTTATTTATTCGAATACATTTGGGTGGTCAAACGGGCAAAACAGTATGAGCGGGGCATTTTTGGGCTAAATCATTGTGCTATAACCCACGATTTTGGGGGTGGGCTCGGGGTTTGGGGGTGTGTGGGCCGAAAATTGATCGAGGCAGGCCAGGGAGGTTGGAGATCATCCCAGTATAGTCCGTTTATTTATTCGAGGCTATTTGGGTGGTTAAACAGGCAAAACGGCAAGAATAGGGCAATTTCAGGCCAAATCGGTGTGCTACAGCCTATGGTTTTAGATGTGGGCTCGAGGTTCACGGGTGTCGTGGGCCGATAATTGATCGGGTTGTGCAAGGGAGGTTGGGGTTCATCCCAGTGTGGTCTGTTTATTTATTTGAGGCAATTTGGGTGGTCGAAGTGGGTAATCGGAGAGAATGTGGCATTTTTAGACCAAATCAGTGTGCTATAGACCACAGTTTTGGGGGTGGGATCGGGGTCCGCGGGTGCTGCAGGCTGAAAATCGACCATGGCATGCTAGGGAGGTTGGGATAATCCCAGTGTGGTTCATTTATTTATTCGAGGCCATTTGGAAGGTCAAACAGGCAAAACAATGCGACCGAGGCATTTTCGAGCTAAATCGGTGTGCTATAACCCATAGTTTGGGGGTGGGCTTAGGGTTCGAGAGTTCCATGCACTGAATATCAACTAAACCGAGCCGGGGATATTTGGGATCTTCTCAGTGTGGTCCATTTATTTGTTCAAGGCCATTTTGGTGGTCAAACAGGCGAAACGGTGCGAACGGGGCATTTTTGGGCTAAATTGGTGTGCTAGCACAGGTTTTGGGGTGGGCCAGAGGTTCGGGGTTGTTGTGGCCTGAATATTGATCGGGGCGGGCCAGGGAGGTTGGGGATCATCTGAGTATGGTCTGTTTATTTATTCGAGGATATTTGGGTACTCAAGTAGGTAAAACAGTGCGAGCGAGGCATTTTTAGCAAAATCGTTGTGCCATAGCCTATGGTTTTGGGGGTGGGCCTGGTGTCCGGGGTGCCATGGGCTAAAAATCGACCGGGGCATGTTAGGGAGGTTAGGTATCATCCCATTATGGTCCATTTATTTATATGAGGCTATTTGAGTTGTCAAACTGTGCAAACGGGGCATTTTTAGGTCAAATCGATGTGCTATAGCCCACGGTTTAAAGGGTGGGCCTGGGGTCCCGGGGTACCATGGGTCAAAAATTGATCGGGGTATGACAGGGTGGTTGAGGATCATCCCAGTGTGGTTCGTTTATTTATTTAAGGCTATTTGGGTGGTCAAACGAGATAAATGGCATGAATGTGATATTTTCGAGCCAAATAGCCTACGGTTTTGGGGGTGGGCTTGAGGTCAAGGGGTGCTGTAGGTAAAAAATTGAACAGGGCATGCCAGGGTTGTTGGTGATCATCCCATTGTGGTATGTTTATTTATTCGAGGACATTTAGGTGGTCAAATGAGAAAAACAGCATGAACGATGCATTTTAAGGCCAAATCGGTGTGATATAGCCTACGATTTTGGGGGTGGGCCCAAGGTCCGTGGGTGCCGTGAGCCAAAAATCAATTGTGGCATGCCCAAGAGGTTGGGGATCATCCCAGTTTAGTCCATTTATTTATTTGAGACCACTTGGGAGGTCAAACGGGCAAAACAGCATGAACGAGGCAAATCGGTGTTTCATAGCCCATAGGTTTGGGGTGTGCCCAGGGTCTAGGGGTACAGGGTTATGCTGGGCCAAAAATCAATCGGGGCATTCCAGGGAGGTTGGATATCATCTCAGTGTGGTCTGTTTATTAATTCAAGGCCATTTGTGTTGTCAAACGGGCAAACGGCCTGAACGAGGCACTTTCAGGACAAATCGGTGTGCTATAGCCTACAGTTTTGAGTATGGACATGAGCAAAAAATTGACTGGGGCATGCAAAGGAGGTTGGGAATTGCCCCAGTGTGGTCCTCTTATTTATTCGAGACTATTTGGGTGGTTAAAGGAGTGAAACGGTGCGAACGGGGCATTTTCAGGCCAAATTAGTCTGCTATAGTCCATAGTTTTGGGGGTGGGCGCAGGGTTCGGGGGTACCGTATTCCAAAAATTAATCGAGACATGCCAGGGAGGTTGGATATCATCCCAGTATGGTCTGTTTATTTATTAAAGGCTATTTGGGTGGTCAAACGGGTGAAACGACACGAACGATGCAATTTCAAGACAAATCGGTGAGCTATAGCCTACGATTTTGGGGTTGGGCTTGGGGTTTAAAGGTATTGTGGGTTAAAAATTGGTTGAGGTGTGCCAAGGAGGTTGGGGATCATCCCATTCTGGTTCATTTATTTATTCGAGGCCATTTGGGAGGTCAAATGGGGGAAACAGCACAAACGAGGTGTTTTCAAGCCAAATTAGTGTGCTATAGCCCACTGTTTTGGGGGTTGGCCCAGGGTTCGAGGGTGTCGTGGGTCTAAAATTGACCGAGGAATACCAGGGAGCTTGGGGATCATCCCAGTGTGTTCCGTTTGTTTATTCGAGGCCATTTAGGTGGTCAAATGGGCAAAACAACATAAACAGGATGTTTTTGGGCTAAATCGATGTGCTATAGCTTACGGTTTCGGTGGTAGGCCCGGGGTCCAAAGGTACCGTCAGCTGAAAATCGAATGATGTATGCCAGGGAGGTTGGAGATCATCCTAGTGTAGTCGTTTATTTATTCAAATCTGTTTGCGGGGTCAAACGGGCAAAACGGTGCGAACGGAGAGTTTTCAGGAGAAATATGTGTGCTACAGCCTACAATTTTGGGAGTAGGCTCGGGTTCCAGGGGTACTATGGGTCGAAAATTAACTAGGGCATACCAGGGAGTTGGTAATTATCCCAATATGGTCCGTTTATTTATTCAAGGCCATTTGGGTGGTCAAACAGGCGAAACAGTAGGAACGGGGCATTTTTGCATCAAATCGGTGTGCTATAGTGTAGGGTTTTAGGGGTGGGCCCTGGGTCCAGGGGTTTCGTGGGTTAAATATTGACTGGGGCATGCCAGGAAGGTTGGGGATCTTCCCAGTGTGGTCCATTTATTTATTTGAGACTATTTGGGTGGTCAAACGGGCGAAACGGCGTGAAAGAGGCATTTTTGGGCTAAATCGGTGTGCTATAGCTTACGGTTTTAGGGGTGGGCTTGGGTTCCATGGGCCAAATATCGATCGAGGCATGCCAAGGAGGTTGGGGATCATCCCAGTGAGGTTCGTTTATTTATTCAAGGCCATTTGGGTTATCAAACGGGTGAAAGGCATGAAAGGTGTATTTTCAAGCCAAATCGATATGCTATAGCCTACTGTTTTGGCAGTGGGCTCGAGGTCCGAGGGTACGATATGCCAAAAATAGATCGGGGCATGCCAGGTAGGTTGGGGATTATCTCAGTGTGCTCCGTTTATTTATTTAAAGCCATTTGTGTTGTCAAACGGGCAAAACAAAGCAAACAAAGTATTTTTGGGCTAAATCGGTGTGCTATAACCTATGGTTTTGGGTGTGGGCATGGGGTTTGGGGGTTTCGTGGGCCAAAAATTGATTGGATCATGCAAGAAAGCTTGGGTATCATCCCAGTCTGGTCTGTTTCTTTATTTTAGGCTATTTAAGAGGTTAAACGGCACAAATAGGGTATTTTTAGGCTAAATCGGTGTGCTATAGCCCACAATTTTGGGGGTGGGCTAGGGGTCCGGGGGTGTCGTGGGTCAAAAATCGAACGACAGGTGCCAGGAAGGTTGAGGATCATCCCAGTATGTCTCGTTTATTTATTTGAGGCCATTTGGGTGGTCAAATGGGAGAAACGGTACGAATGATGCATTTTCAGGCCAAATTGGTGAGCTATAGCCCACGATTTTAGGGGTGGACCCAGGGTACGGGGGTACCATTGGCAAAAAATTGACTGAGGCATGCCAGGGAGGTTGGGGATTATCCCAGATTAGTTCATTTATTTATTTGAGGCCATTTGGGTGGTCAAACGAGGAAAACGGCGCGAATGGGGCATTACAGTTTTGGTGGTGGGACCTGGGTTCGGGGATTCCACGGACCAAAAATCAACTGGGGCATTCTAGGAAGGTTAGGGATCATCTCAGTGTGGTTTGTTTATTTATTCTAGGCCATTTGGGTGGTCAAAAGGGCGAAACAATGCGAACGAGCCATTTTTGGGACAAAATGGTGTGCTGTAACCCACGATTTTAGGGGTGGGATCGTGGTTCGGGGGTACCATAGGCCAACAATCGATCGGTGCATGCCAGAAAGGTTGGGGATCATCTTAATGTGGTCTGTTCATTTATTCGAGGCTATTTGGGTGGTTAAACGAGCGAAACTGCGCAAATGAGGAATTTTCGGGTTAAATTAGTGTTCTATAGCCCACTGTTTTTAGGGTGGGCTCGGGGTTTGAGGTGCCGTGGGCCAAAAATTGATTGGGGCAAAATGGCATGAATGGGGTATTTTTAGCTAAATCGGTGTGCTATAGCCCACGGTTTCGATAGTGGGCTTGGAGTCCGAGGTATCGTGGGTCAAAAATTGACTGGGGTATGCCAGGGAGGTTGGTGATCATCTCAGTGTGGTTCTTTTATTTATATGAGGACATTTGGGTGGTCAAATGGGCAAAACGGCATGAACGGGGCATTTTCGAGTTAAATCGGTGTGCTATAGCCCACGGTTTTAGGGGTGGGCTTGGGGTCCAGGGGTTCCATGTGTCAAAAATTGATCGGGGCGTGCAAGGGAGGTTAGGGATCATCCCAGTGTGGTTTATTTATTTATTTGAGGCTATTTGGGTGGTTAAACGAGTGTAACGGCGCGAATGGGCATTTTTGGGCCAAATAGGTGTGCTATAGCCTATGGTTTCAGAGGTCGGCCCGGGGTCAGGGGTGCTTGATACGAGTCAAATGACCACCTTAGTTTTTGATAACATCATTCGATGTCAGTACGTGGGGCATCAAGCTTTTGTCGCATTGAGGACATGGGATCCTACATGGAGAGGCCGATTTGAGTACACCAAAGAGCAATCCACGTGTGCAAGATTTCTTGGTGCATTAAAAATTGAGGACTCATGGTTTTGGGCCTTAATTTTGGGCATTTTGGTCACTTAGCCTTGTCCAAGTAACACTTCATGACCACCCCTTTTCATTAAGGGTATTATGGTCATTTTGTTATGCAATAAGTTAGACTATAAATAGGTTCTATTAGTTCATTTGCTAGTTAGTTTTTATCAATGATGAAATATTGAAATATTGAAAGTCCTCTCTTTGAGCGTAGAACACCTTAGTGTAGTCTTAGTTAGGGCTTGGAAAAGCTATAGTAGTTTTAGGGCTTGTAAAAGCCAATATTGACATTTGCTTAGAAACGGTGGTTCTTGAGCTTAGTTGATTCCCTTAGCGGTCACCGTAAGAAGATTAGTGTTTGATTATTATGACTTTTAAGGGTCTCTTCATTCAATACATATGTTGGTTCTCATTGTTTCGTAAGATCTTATGTCATCTTGCCTATCCCTTATCTTATTTCACTTTGTATGTTTGTATCTTGTCTTCTTTATCTCATGTATTTGCGTTGTTGTCGTGACTTGTCTCTATCTTGCTCTTGGTTTCTTGTTGTGTTGTGGACTATTTTAGCACTTCGTAGATCGTTCCTGTTTCATTTGGTATCAAAGCTAAGGCTGGTTGTGTTCCTACACTACCAATCTTGGGATCTCTAAGTCAAAAAATAAAACAAAATAGGTGTTGAAAAACTGAAAAACTCAAAAATTGTAATCTGTCCACATTTTTTTTTGTGTTTATGTCGATTTGAAGCCTAGTTTTCTTTTATTTTTTATTTTTTTTGTTGTTTCTGGTGTTAGTCCCTTCTTCACTAACATTTATAGAGTCTAGATCTAAAATTTTGAGTCATTTCCAAGTTGTTTTTGAACTTTGAAGGTTTCTGTTTTTTGAGGATTGGTGGCTTGAAAAAGTGTTGTTGAAGTTTGTTGTTGAGATTGTGGCTTAAAAACATTTTGTTGATGTTGTTGTTAAGGTTTGGATCTTGAAAAATGTGTTGTTGATATGTGGGATCCAACTTGAACCATAGAACTCCAAGATTCAAAAGTTGTGTTCTTGGTGTTCTTTACCATCTTCATATTTTGTTGAAGAGAAATTGGTTGTTTAATCTTAGAAATTGAAGAAAGAGAGTGTGTCTTGTTGTTATTCTTGAAAGACACAACTCTAAGACATCCAAAGGGGAAAGGGGACAAAAGGGTTTCAAAAGTTGTCTTGCCAAAAGAGAGAAAGTCCACCTACCAAGACTTACAAAAAGGGAAAAAGGCAAAAGTCTTTCAAAAAGGTGTTTAGCCAAAAAGGTGCAAAAAAGTCAAACACTTTTTGAACTTGAAAAAAAGGCTCCAAAGTCTTGTTGTTACCCTTCCATATCCGAAATTCTACCATTCCCTACTTGAAATTTGATCAATACAATTTGAAGACAAGAAAATTTCTCAAATTTTCAACAATTTTAACGTCCAATAGGAGGTTGCCACATCATCATCCTAAAAACCGACCCTTAGGCTCAATATTTCAGATTTCTAAGTTTTATTCTTATTTCTTTAGTTTCAATTTTCTTGATCCTAGTACTATTAGACAAACTAGTAATCACCTACTAGGTTGCTAATTAGTTTTTGAATACATTTCTTTCGTGTCTTCGTTATTTGTGTGCTTTTATCGTTTGTAACTCATAGTAACTTCTTTGTTTCAAGTTCGTAAGTGAATTTTGTTTTGTGTCTTGAGTCAATCAAAACAAGAATCCATTCCGGCCGCTAAGTAGAATTGACTTCTTATTTACTACGGGAGTATAAGCAACTTTCAATAATCATCGCTCCAATTGTAAGGATCACAAAGGTGAGTGTCTACGAGTGTTGGTGAGGAGCTTTTACTACTAATCTTGTTTGTTAATTTAGTAGGTTTGTTTGTTTTTTTGTTTAAGGTACAATTACTATGGAACCCAAGGCTTCCACTTCTCAAACCATGGACAACAATGTCACTAATGTCATTTTGGCCTACCTTGACACTATTTCTCGAGACATGGCTATGGTGGATGAAAGATTGGATCATATGGTAGGTCCAAGGGAGCAAGTGGCTGCCCAGAAACACGTGAAGATGAAGACTATAGCTCATGTGATCTAGAAGGTAAAATAGCTAACTCTTACACTTTTATGCGTGAAAATGAGAATTGTGTGGCTAGTAGGCCATTGAGTGTGAGTAGTGGCTTACTTACTTGTGAGTTTAATGATTCTTTTCCTCTTTTTGATGATGTATATGTTGTGGGTGTGGATACACTAGTTGATCCTATTGATGACCAAATTGACTCTTTTTGTAAGATCAATTTATGTCCACCTAGTGTTGAAGCTAATATGTTAAACGAGAGTACATCATCTTGTGTAAATGGTGTTGATCAACTTATTTGTGAAACTTGCCCACCACTTGAGGTTATGTGTGTTGTAATTAATGGAACTCAAGTGAGCGAAGTATTTGAGAATGTTGGTCAACAAACTAGGAGTGAACCTGTGAGCTATCCTTGTGATATGGATTCCATGGTTTGCGTAGCTCATAGGGATAATCTTGTACTTGAAACCTCTTTGAAATTTGATAATTGTCTTTTAGAGAGTAAAGAACTTACTTGTTCTAAATATGCTCGTGAGATATATCATGCTCTCTTTAGGTATAATGTCTTGTTTGAAGATGATTTGAACACTCCTAATGAACCTAGTGGTGAAAATGATGGTATAGCTTGTCTTGGAGGCTATAGCCTAAATGTTAACCCACTATGGTTTGACAACATTCCTTCTAAAGATGGAAATCTCTTTTTGAAATATGAGAGTACTCTTAAGGGTAAGGAATGTATAGTCTTTCTTTAAAACCCGAGGGCAAATGTGTCATTGACTCCTTAGGGCAATGTTTATAAATTTGCATCCTTGCTTGACACACTTGTGCTTATATTTCATGAATACCAACTTGAGAATGCTTACATCGTTCGGGGGTGGTTCCGTGGGTCGAAGATCAACCGAGGCATGCCAGGGAGGTTGGGGATCATTCCAGTGTGGTCCGTTTATTTATTCGAGGCTATTTGGGTGGTCAAACAGGCAAAATGGCATGAACGATCCATTTTTTAGCCAAATCGGTGAGCTATAGCCCACGGTTTTAGGGTGGGCCTAAGGTTTGGGGGTACCGTGGATCAAAAATCTATCGAGGCATGCCAGGGAGGTTAAGGATCATCCTAGTAAGGTCCATTTATTTATTCAAGCTATTTGGGTGGTCAGATGGGGGAAACAGCATGAACAACGTGTTTTCGAGCCAAATTGGTGTGCTATAGCCCATAGTTTGGGGGGTGAGCTCGGGGTTCGGGGGTGCTATGGGCTAAAAATTAATCGAGGCATGCCAGGGAGTTTGGGGATCATCCTAGTGTCATCTATTTATTTATTCAAGGCAATTTAGGTGGTCAAACAGGTGAAATAGCACGAACGGGCTATTTTTAGGCCAAATCGATGTGCTATAGCCCATGATTTTGGGGATGAGCCCATGGTCCTGGGATTTCATGGGTCAAAAATCTACAGGGGCTTGCCAGGGAGGTTGGGGATTATCCCAGCATGGTCCATTTATTTATTTGAGGCCATTTAGGTGGTGAAACGAGTGAAACGACGCAAACGAGGCATTTTCGAGCCAAATCGATGTGCTATAGCCCACGGTTTCAAGGGTGGACCCAAGTTTTGGGGGGTTTATGGGCCAAAAATTGATCGAGGCATGACAGGGAGGTTTAGGATCATCCCAATGTGGTCCGTTTATTCATTTGAGGCTATTTGGATGGTCATCGGGAGAAATGGCGCGAATGGGGCATTTTTGGGCAAAATTAGTGTGATATAACGCACGGTTTTAGGGTTAGGCCCAGGTTTCAGATATTTTGTGGGCCGAAAATCAATCGGTGCATGCCATGGAGGTTGGAGATCGTCCTAGTATGGTCTGATTATTTATTCGAGGCCGTTTGGGTGGTCAAAAGTGAGAAATGATGCGAATGGGGCATTTTTTGGGCCAAATCGCTGTGCTGTAGACCACATTTTTGGGGGTAGGACCGGGATCCATGGGTCCCATAGGAGAAAAATTTACCAGAGCATGCCAGGGAGGTTGGGAATCATTCCAGTGTGGTCCATTTATTTATTCGAGGCCATTTGGGTGGTCAAATGGTGCGAACGGGGCGTATTCCGGCCAAATCAATATGTTATAGCCCACGGTTTGGCAGCTGGGCCTGAGGTCCGAGGGTTCCATAGGCTTAACATCGACCGAGGTATTCCAGGGAGGTTTTGCATCATCCTAGTGTGGTTTGTTTATTTATTCAAGTCCATTTGTGTGGTCTAATGGGTAAAACAGCATTAAAAGAGCATTTTCAGACCAAATTGGTGTGCTATAGCCCACGGTTTTGGGGGTGGGACCAGGTGTCATTGGTTGAATATCTACCGAGGCATACCAAGAAGGTTAGGTATTGTCTCGGTATGGTTCATTTATTTACTCAAGGCCATTTTAGTTGTCAAATGGGAAAAAACTGCATGAAAAGGGTATTTTTGGGCTAAATCGGTGAGCTATAGCCCATGGTTTTGGGGGTGGGCTTGAGGTCCGGGGGTACAGTGGGCCAAAAATTAATCGAGCCATGCCAGGGAGGTTAGGGATCATCCTAGTGTGGTTCGTTTATTTATTTGAGGCTATTTGGGTGGTCAAACAAGCAAAACAGCATGAACCGGGCATTTTTGGGCCAAATCAGTGTGATATAGCCCACAGTTTTGGGGGTAGGCCTGGGGTTCGAGGGTGCCATAGGCCAAAAATCGATCGATGCATGCCGGGGAGGTTGGGCATCATCCCAGTATGGTCCATTTATTTATTTGAGACTATTTAGGTGGTCAAATGGGTGAAACGGCATAAATGATGTATTTTTGAGCCAAGTCAGTTTGCTATAACCCTCGATTTTGAGGGTGGGCCCGACGTTCGGGGGTACCATAGGTGGAAAATCGACCGACGCATGTCAGAGAGGTTGGGGTTCATCTTAATATGGTCCGTTTATTTATTTGAGGCTATTTGGGTGGTCAAAAGGGCAAAATAATACGAATAGGGTATTTTCGGGTAGAATCAGTGTGGTATAGCCAACAATTTTAGGGGTAGGCCTATGGGTCGGGAGTGCCGGGGGTCGAAAATTGATCGGGATATGCTAGGGAGGTTAGGGATCATCCCAGTATGATTTTTTTTTATTTATTCAAGGTTATTTGGGTGGTCAAACAAGCGAAAGAGTGCGAATTAGGCATTTTTAGGCCAAATTGGTGTGCTAGCCCACAGTTTTGGGGGTAGGCCCGAGGTTCGTGGGTGTCATCATTCAAAAATCTACCGTGGCGTACCAGGGAGGTTGGGGATCATCCTAGTGTAGTCTGTTTATTTATTTGAGGCAATTTGTTTGGTCAAAAAGGCAAAACAGCATAAATGGGGCATTTTTAGGCCAAATTGATAAGCTATAGCCCACAGTTTTAGGGGTGGGCCTAGGATCTGGGGTTCTGTAGGGATAAAAATTGATCGGGGCATGTTAGGGAGGTTGGGGATCATCCTTGTAAGGTTCATTTATTTATTAGAGGCCATTTGGATTGTCAAACGGATGAAACAGCGCGAACGGTGCGTTTTTGGGCCAAATTAGTGTGCTATAGCCTACGGTTTTGGGTGTGGGCTCAAGGTTCAAGGGTACCATGGGCCAAAAATTGAATTGTATATGAAAGGGAGGTTGGGGATCATCCCTGTATGGTTCATTTATTTATTCGAGGCCATTTGGGTGGTCAAACAAGCAAAACGGCGTGAACGAGGCATATTTGGGCCAAATCGGTGTGCTATAACCCATAGTTTTAGTGGTGCGCTCGAGGTACGGGGATACGGTAGGCCAAAAATTGATTGGGGCATGCAATGGAGGTTGGAGATCATCCCAATGTTGTCTATTTATTTATTCAAGGCCATTTGGGTTGTCAAACGGGCAAAATAACACAAACGGGGCATTTTCGAACCAATTCGGTGTGCTCTAACCCATGGTTTTGGGAGTGGGCTTAGGGTCCGGGGGTGCAATGTGACGAAAATCAACCGGGGTATGCCAGGGAGATTAGGGATCATCCCTGTGTGGTTTATTTATTTATTCGAGGCCATTTGGGTTGTCAAATGGTCAAAACGGCTTGAACGGGGCATTTTCGAGCTAAATTAGTATGCTATAGCCTACGATTTTTGATGAAGGCCCAGGGTCCAGGGGTTTTGTGTGTCGAAAATTGATTGTGGCATGCTAGGAATGTTGGGGATCATCCGAGTATGGTCTGTTTATTTGTTTTAGGCCATTTGGATGGTTAAACGGGCGAAACGGCATGAAGGGGACATTTTCAGCTAAACTGATATTCTATTGCCCACGATTTTGGGGGTGGGCCTAGGGTCCAGGGGTGCCATGGGCAAAAAATTGATTGGGGCATCCCAGGGAGGTTGGAATCGTCCCAGTGTGGTCCTTTTATCTATACGAGTTCATTTGGGAGGTAAACTGGGAAAAACGGCATGAACGAGGCATTTGCGGGACAAATCAATCTGCTATAGCCCAGATTTTAGGGGTGGGCTTAGGGTCCTGGTGTGCTGTGGGCCAAAAACAGACCGAGGCGAGACAGGGAGGTTTGGGATCATCCCAAATTGGTTTATTTATTTATTCAAAGCTATTTGGGTGGTTAAATGGGCAAAACAGCATGAACGGGGAATTTTCGAGCCAAATCGGTGTGCTATAGCCCACGGTTTTGAGGGTGGACCCCGTAAAGGCCATGGTTTTGGGGGTGCGACCGGGGTCCGAGTGTATCGTGGGCCAAAAATCAACCGTGGCATGCCAGGGAGGTTGGGGATCATCCCAGTGTGCTCGATTTATTTATTCAAGGCCATTTGGGTGGTTAAACGGGCGAAAAGGTATGAATGAGACATTTTTGGGCCAAATCGATGTGCTATATCCCACGATTTTAGGGGTGGGCCGAGGGTTTGGAGGTGTCGTGGACAAAAAATTTACCGAGGCATGCCATGGAGGTTGGGGATCATCCCAGTGTGGTCTGTTTATTTATTCGAGGCCATTTGGGTGGTCAAACGGGTAAAACAGTGCGAATGAAGTATTTTCAGGATAAATCTGTGTATTATAGCCCACGATTTTTGGGGTGGGCTTAGGGACTGGGTGTGACGTAGGCCAATAATTAATCGAGGCATGCCAGGGAGGTTGGGGATCATTCTAGTGTGGTTCTTTTATTTATTCGAGGTCATTTCGGTGGTCAAACAGGCAAAATGGTGCAAACGGGGCATTTTTGTGCTAAATCGGTGTACTAGGCCATAGTTTTGGGGGTGGACACGGGATTCGGGGTTGTCGTGGGACAAAAATCTACCGGGGTGTACCAGAGATGTTAGGATTATCCCATTGTGGTCCTTTTATTTATTAAAGCCCATTTTGGTGTTCAAACGGGCAAAACGACGCGAATTGGGCATTTTCAGGCCAAATCAATGCGCTGTGGACCATGGTTTTGGGGTGAGCCCGGGGTCCGGGGGTGCTATGGGCCAAGAATAGACTGGGACATACCACGAAAGTTGGGGATCATCCTAGTGTGGTCCATTTATTTATTCGAGGCCATTTGAGTGATCAAACGGGCAAAACGGCCGAATGGGGCATTTTCAGGCCAAATGGGTTTGCTAAAACCCACTGTTTTGGGGACATGCCCAGGGTGCTGTGGGGGAAAAATCAATGGGGGCATGACAGAGAGGTTGGTGATCATCCCAGTGTGGTCAGTTTATTTATACGAGGCTATTTGGGTGGTCAAACGGGTGAAACAGCATAAACGGGGCATTTTTGGGCAAAATCTGTTTGCTAAAATCCACTTTTTTAGGGGTGGGCACAGGGGGTGTTACGGGCCAAAAATTGATCGGGGTATGCCAGGGAGGTTGGGGATCATCCCAGTGTGGTCTTTTTGTTTATTTGAGGACACTTTGGTGGTCAAACAGGCGAAACGGCACAAATGGGGCATTTTTAGGCCAAATCAGTGTACTATGCCCACGGTTTTAGGGATGGGCCGGGGGTGTCATGGACCGAAAAATGACCTGGGCATGCCAGGGAGGTTGAGAATCTTCTTAGTGTGGTCTGGTTTTTTATTCGAGACCATTTGGGTGGTCAAACAAGCAAAAGACGCGAACAGGGTATTTTCGACCTAAATCGGTGAGCTATAGCCCACGGTTTCGAGGTTAGGCCTAGGGTCTGGGGGTGCCGTAGGCCAAAAATTGACAGGTTGGGGATCGTCCTAGTGTGGTCCGTTTATTTATTCAAGGATATTCGGGTGGTTAATCAGGCGAAACGGCTCGAATAGATCATTTTTACACTAACTCGATGTACTATAGCCCACAATTTTGAGGGTGGGCCCTGGTTCTAGCGGTTTTGTGGGCTGTAAATCGACCGGGGCATACCAGGGAGATTAGAGATTATCCCAATGTGGTCTATTTATTTATTTGAGGCCATTTGAGTGGTCAAATGGGCGAAACGGGGGATTTTTGGGCCAAATCAGTGTGCTATAGCCCACGATTTTTGGGGTGAGCCCGGAGTTTGGGGGTGCCGTGCATCGAAAATCTACCGGGGTATGTAAGGGAGGTTGGGCAGTGTTCCAATGTTGTTCGTTTATTTATTCAAGGTCATTTAGGTGGTCAAACAGGCAAAATGGTACAAATGGGACATTTTGGGAATAAATCGGTGTGCTATAGCCCACGATTTTAGCGGTGGGCCTGGGGTCCGGGGGTTCTGTGTGCCGAAAATTAACTCGAGCATTCCAGGGAGGTTGGGGATTATCTTAGTGAGGTCAATTTATTTATTCGAGGCTCTTTGGGTGGTCAAATAGGCAAAACAACGCGAATGGGGAATTTTTGGCAAAATCGGTGTGTTATAGCCCACGGTTTAGGCGGTGGGACAAGGGGTGCCGTGCGCTAAATATTGAATGAGGCATGCCAAAGTTGTTGAGGATTATCACAGTGTGGTCCAATTATTTAATCGAGGTTATTTGGGTGGTCAAACAAGCAAAATAACGTGAATGGGGTATTTTCGAGGTTAATCGGTGTGCTATTGCCCACAATTTAAGGGG
Organism: Capsicum annuum; assembly: GCF_002878395.1. Lineage (NCBI taxonomy): Eukaryota > Viridiplantae > Streptophyta > Magnoliopsida > Solanales > Solanaceae > Capsicum > Capsicum annuum. The sequence continues at coordinate 114,272,505 of NC_061114.1, forward strand.
TGGGCCTGGGGTTTAGGGTTGCCATGAGCCGAAAATCAACCGTAGCATGCCAGGGAGGTTAGGGACTATCCCAGTATGGTCCATTATTTATTCAAGGCCATTTGGGTGGTCAAACAGGCAAAACGGCACGAACGTGGCATTTTTGGGCCAGATCAATATGCTATAGCCCACGGTTTTAGGGGTGAGCCCAGGGTTCGGGGTTTCCGTGGATCAAAAATTTATCGAGACATGCTAGGAAAGCTTGGAATCATCCTAGTGTGTTCCATTTATTTATTCGAGGCCATCTGGGTGGTCAAACGGGTGAAACGGTACGAATAGATCATTTTTGGGCCAAATCGATGTGCTATAGCCCATGATTATGGGGGTGGGCCGGTAGTCTGAGTGTGTCGTGGGTCGAAAATTGGTCGAGGCGTGCCAGTGAGGTTGGGGATTATCCCAGTGTTGTACGTTTATAATCGAGGCCATTTGGATGGTCAAACGAGAAAAAATAGCACGAACGATCCATTTTTAGGCCAAATCAGTGTGCTATAGCCTACGGTTTTGGTGATAGGTCTGCGGTCCAGAGGTACCGTAGGCCTAAAATCAACCAGTGCATGCCAGGGAGGTTGGAGATTATTCCATTATGTTCCATTTATTTATTAGAGGCCATTTGGTTGGTCAAACGGGCAAAACGGCTTGAACGGGGTATTTTCAGGCAAATCGATGTGCTATAGCACACGGTTTTGGGGGTGGGCTCGGGGTTCGGCAGTGCTATGGGGAAAAAATCAACTGGGGCATGCAGGGAGTTTGGAGATCATCCCAGTGTGGTCCGTTTATTTATTTGAGGCCATTTGGGTGATCAAACGGGCGTAACGGCCCAAACGGGGAATTTTTGGGCCAAATTTGTGTGCTATAACCCACGATTTAAGGGGTGAGCTTGGGTTTTTGGGGTTCTATGGGCATAAAATCGACCAGAGTATGTAAGGGAGGTTGGGAATCATCTCAGTATGCTCTGTTTATTTATTCAAGGCTATTTGGGTGGTCAAACGGGCAAAACAGCATGAATGGGGCATTTTTTAGCCAAATCGGTGAGATAAAACCCACTATTTTGGGGGTGGGCCCGGGGTAACTTTGGCTGAAATTGACCGAAGCATTCTACGGAGGTCGGAGAGTGTCCCAGTATGGTCCGTTTATATATTCGAGGCCATTTGGGTGGTCAAACCGGTGAAACAATAGGAATGGGGCATTTTCACGTCAAATCAGTGTTCTATAGTGCACGGATTTGGGGGTGGGCCCTGGGTCCGGGGGTGTCGTGGGTCAAAAATTGACTTAAGAGTGCCTGGGAGTTTGGGGATCATCCCAGTGTGGTCCGTTTAATTATTCAAGGTCATTTGGGTGGTCAAACGGGTGAAACAGCACAAACGATGCATGTTCGAGCTAAATCGGTGAGCTACAACCTACTATTTTTGAAGTGGGCCTAGGGTCCGAGGGTACTGTGGGCAAAAAATTAATCACAGTATGCGAGGGAGGTTGGAGATCATCCCAGTGTGGTTTGTGTATTTATTCGAGGCCATTTGGGTGGTCAAACAGGGGAAACGGCACGAATAGTGTATTTTTCGGCAAAATCGGTGTTCTATAACCCATGAATTAGGGGGTGGGCCTAGGGTTCAGGGGTGTCATGGTAAAAAAAATAACTGACTTATGCCAGAGAGGTTGGGGATCATCCCAGTGTGGTCCGTTTATTTATTCAAAGCCATTAAGGTGGTTAAATGGGCAAAATGGCGTGAACGGGGTATTTTCGGGCCAAATCGGTGTGCTATAGCCCATGGTTTAAGAGATGGGCCCGGGTTTAGGGGTTTCATAGGCCAAAAATCGACCGAGGTTTGCCAAGGTGGTTGGGGATCATCCCATTGTTGTCCGTTTATTTATTCGAGGAAATTTAGGTGGTCAAACGGGCAAAACAGTGTGAACAGGGCATTTTCGAACCAAATCTGTGTGCTATAGCCTATGGTTTTAGTGGTAGGCCCGGAGTCAGGAGGTGTCGTGGGGTAAAAATCGATCGGTGCATGCCAGGGAGGTTGAAGATCATTTTAGTATGGTCTGTTTATCTATTCGAACGGTATGAACGGTGCATTTTTAGGACAAATCGGTATGCTATAGCCTACGGTTTTGGGGGTAGGCCCGTGGTCTAAGGGTGCCATAGGCCAAAAATTGACCAGAGCATGTCAGGAGGTTGGGAATCATCCCAGTGTAGTCCATTTATTTATCGAGGCCATTTGGATGATCAAAAGGGTGAAACGGCATGAACGGGGCATTTTCGAGCTAAATTATTATGTTATAGCCCACTATTTTGGGGGTGGGCCCGGTGTGCGGGGGTGTCGTGGGCTGAAAATCGATGGGGGCATGCTAGGGAGGTTGAGGATCGTCCCAGTATGGTCCATTTATGTATTCAAGGCCATTTGGGGTGGTAAAATAGGCATAACGATGTGAACAGATATTTTTGGGATAAAACGGTGTGCTATAGCCCACGGTTTTAGGGGTTGGCCCGAGGCCCGTGGGTGTCGTGGGCCAAAAATTGATTGAGGCACACCAGGGAGGTTGGGGATCATCCTAGTATGGTCCATTTATTTATTCAAGTCCATTTAGGTTGTCAAATGGGCAAAACAACATGAAAGGGGTATTTTGGATCAAAATTGGTGTGCTATAGCAAACAATTTTGGGGGTGGGTTTGAGGTCCGGGGGTGCGGGGGCTGAAAATTGATCAGGGCATGCCAGGGAGGCTGAGATCATCCCAGTTTGGTCCATTTATTTATTCGAGGCCATTTGGGTTGTCAAACGGGTGAAACAATACGAACGGGGCATTTTTGGGCCAAATCGGTGTGCTATAGCCTACGATTTCAGGGGTGGGCTTGGGGTCCAGGGGTACCATGGGCCAAAAATCTACTGAGGCATGTCAGGGAGGTTAGGTATTGTCCCATTATGGTCCGTTTATTTATTTGAGGCCATCTAGGTGGTCAAACGGGCAAAACAGTGTGAACGGAGTATTTTCAATTCAAATCGTTATGCTATAGCCTACAATTTTGGGGGTGGGCCCGGGTTCTGTGGGTGCCGAGTTTGAAAATTGACCATGGCATGCCAGGGAGATTGGATATCATCCCAATGTGGTCCGTCTATTTATTCAATGCTATTTGGGTCATAAAAAGGGCAAAACGGCATGAGCGGAGCATTTTTTGGCCAAATCGGTGTGATATAGTCCACGGTTTTAGGGGTGGGCTTGAGGTTTGGGGGTTCGGTGGGCCAAAAATTGATCGGGGAATACCAAGGAGGTTGGGGATTATCCCAGTGTGGTCCATTTATATATTCGAGGCTATTTGTGTTGTCAAATGGGCAAAACGGCGTGAACGGGGCATTTTCGAGCTAAATCGGTATGCTATAGCCTATGATTTTATGTGTGGGCCTGGGGTCCGAGGGTGCCATGGGCCAAAAGTTGATTGAGGCATGCAAAGGAGGTTGGGAATTATCCCAGTTTGGTCTATTTATTTATTCGAGACCATTTGGATGGTCAAACGAGTGAAACGGTGCAAATGGGGCATTTTTAGGCCAAATTGGTGTGCTATAGCCCACGATTTCGAGGGTGGGCTCGAGTTTTATGGGTCTCGTGGGCTAAAAATCGACTGCAGTGTGCCAGGGAGGTTAGGGATCATCCCAGCATGGTCCGTTTATTTATTTGAGGCTATTTTGGTCGTCAAATGGGAGAAACGACATAAACGGGGCATTTTCAGGCTAAATGGGGGTGCTAAAACCCACTATTTTAGGGATGGACTCGAGTGCCGTTGGCTAAAAATTGATCAAGGCATGATAGGGAGGTTGGGATCATTCTAGTGTGGGCTGTTTGTTTATACGAGTCTATTTGGGTGGTCAAACGAGTGAAACAGTGCAAATAAGGCATTTTTGGGCCAAATCGGTTTGCTAAAATCCACTATTTTGGGGGTGCGCCCAGGGGTGTCATGGGCCAAAAATCAACCAGGGCATTCCAGAGAGGTCGGGGATCATCTTAGTGTGGTCCATTTATTTATTTAAGGCCATTTGGGTGGTATAACGGGCAAAAACGGTATGAACATGGTATTTTTAGGCCAAATCAGTGTTCTATAGCCTATGGTTTCGAGGATGGGCCCAGGGTCCGGTGGTACCGTTGGCTGAAAATCGAACGAGGCATGACAAAGAGGTTTGGGATCATCCTAGTGTAGTTCATTTATTTTTTCGAGGCTATTTGGGTGGTCAAACGGGTAAAACGACGCAAACGAGACATTTTTAGGCTAAATCAGTGTGCTATATCCTACGGTTTTGGGGGTGGGCCGGGGTCCGGGGGTATTATGTGCCAAAAAATAATCGGGGCATGCCAGGGAGGTTAGGGATCGTCCCATTGTGTTTCGTTTATTTATTCGAGGCTATTTAGGTGGTCAAACTGGCGAAACTGCGCGAATGGGGCATTTTTGGCCAAATCGGTTTGTTATAGCCCACGGTTTTGGCGGCGAGCCAGAGGTACCATTCGCCAAAAATTAATCAGGGTGTGCCAGGGGATTCAAAATTATCTTAGTGTTGTCCATTTATTTAATCGAGGCCATTAGGGTGATCACACGGAAAAAACGGCATGAATAGGGCATTTTCAGGCCAAATCGGTGTGCTATAGCCTACGATTTTAGGGGTGGGGATAGAGTTTAGGGTTGCTGTGCGTCGAAAATGATCAAAGTATGATAATGGGGTTGGGGTCCATCCTAGTGTGGTCCATTTATTCGAGGCCATTTGTGTGGTCAAACGGGTGAAATGGCACGAATGGGGTATTTTTGGCCAAATCGATGTGTTATAGCCCACGATTTTGGCGGCGAGCCGGGTGTGCCATTCGCCAAAAATTAATCAGGGCATGCCAGAGGGTTTAGAATCGTCGTAGTGTTTTCCATTTATTTAATGGAGGCCATTTGGATGATCAAACAGAAAAAACGGCACGAACAGGGCATTTTCAGGCCAAATCGGTGTGCTATAGCCTACGATTTCAGGGTGAGGCTGGAGTTTGGGGCTGCTGTGGGCCAAAAATTGATTGAAGCATGCTAGTGGGGTTGGGGACCATCTTAGTGTGGTCCGTTTATTTATTTGAGGCCATTTGTATGGTCAAACGGGTAAAACGGCTCAGGCTAAATCCATATGCTATAGCCCACGATTTAGGATTTAGGCCTAAGGTTCGGGGGTATCGTGGGCTGAAAATCGATCGAGACGTGCTAAGGAAGATGAGGATCATCCCAATGTGGCCTACTTATTTATTCTCAACCATTTGGGTGGCCAAACGGGCGAAACGGCATAAATGGGGTATTTTTGGGCCAAATCAATGTATTATAGCCCACGGTTTTAGGGGTGGGCCCAGGGTCAGGGGTGCGGTGGGTAAAAAATCAACTGAGGTATACAGGGAGGTTGTGGATCATCCCAGTGTCATTTGTTTACTTATTCGAGGCTATTTGGGTGGTCAAATGGGTAAAACGGCATGAATGGGGCATTTTCGGGCCAAATTGGTGTGCTATAACCCACGGTTTTGGGGGTGGGCCCGAGGTTAGGTGGTGCCGTAGGCTGAAAATTGACTGAGGTGTGTCAGGGAGGTTAGAGATCATCTTAGTGTGGTCTGTTTATTAATTCAAGGCCATTTGGGTGGTCAAACGGGTGAAACGGTGCAAACGGGGCAGTTTTGAGCCAAATCGGTGTGCTAAAACCCATTATTTTATTATTGGTCCCGAGGTTTCACTGGCTAAAAATTGACCGGGGCGTACGAGGGAGGTTGGGATCATCCCAGTGTGGTCCGTTTATTTATTCGTGGCTATTTGGGTGGTCAAATAGGCAAAATAGTGCGAACGGGGTGTTTTTGCATAAAATTGGTGTGCTATAGCCACCGATTTTGGGGGTGGGCCTGGGGTCCGGGGGTGCTATGGGTGAAAAATCAATCGAGGCATGCCACGGAGGTTGGGGATTATTCTAGTATGTTCCATTTATTTATTCAATTCCATTTGGGTGGTCAAACGGGAAAAAGGCGAGAACAGGGCATTTTTGGGTTAAATCGGTGTGTTATAGCCCACCGTTTCGGGGGTGGGCTTGCTGATCGGGGGTGCCATAGGTCAAAAATCTATCGGGGCATGCCAGGGAGGTTGGGAATTATCTCAGTGTGGTCCATTTATTTATTTGAGGTTATTTGGGTGGTCAAACAGGTGAAACCGCGTGAACGAGGCATTTTTAGGCCAAATCGATGTGCTATAGCCCGCAATTTGGGGGGCGGGCCCAGAGTCCATGGGTTTCGTGGGCCGAAAATCAATTGGGGCATGCTAGGGAGGTTGGGGATCATCCCATTGTGGTCCGTTTATTTATTCGAGACTATTTGGGTGGTCAAACGGGCGAAACGGTGTGAACGGGGCATTTTTAGGCCAAATCAATGTGCTATATCCCACAATTTTGGGGTTGGGCCGGGGATCCGAGGGTGCGGTGGGTCGAAAATCAATTGGGGCATACCAGAGTAGTTTGGGATCATCCCAGGATCTGGGGGTGCGGTGGGTCAAAAATTGAAACGATACGAACAGGGCATTTTTGGGCCAAATCGGTGTGCTATAGCCCACGGTTTAGGGTATGGGCCTGGGGTTTGGAGGTTTCGTAGGCTGAAAATCGATCGGGGCTTGCCAGGGTGGTTTGGGATCATCCCAGTGTGGGCCGTTTATTAATTTGGGGCTATTTGGGTGGTCAAACAGGTGAAATAGCATAAACAGGGCATTCTCGAGCCAAATCGGTGTCCAAAGGTTTTTGGGGTAGGCCTAGGGTCCAAAGGTGTTGTGGATCGAAAATTGACTAGTGCATGCCATGGAGGTTGGAGATGGTCCCAGTGTGGTTCTTTTATTTATTCGAGGCTATTTCGGTAGTCAAATAGGCAAAACGGCACGAATAAGGATTTTTTGAGCCAAATAGGAGTGCTATAGCCCAAGGTTTCGGGGGTAGGATTGGGCTCCAGGGGTACCATGGGCCGAAAATTGACTGGGATGTGCCAGGGACGTTGGGAATCATCCCAGTATGGTCTGTTTATTTATTCAAGCCCACTTGGGTGGTCAAAAGGACAAAACGGCGCGAATGGGGCATTTTTAGGCTAAATCAGTGTGTTATAAACCATATTTTTGGGGGTGGGCTCGGTGTCCGGGGGTGATGTGGGCCAAAAATCGATGAGTGCATGCCCAGGAGGTTTTGGATCATCCCAGTGTGGTTCGTTTATTTATTCAAGGCCATTTGGTGGTCAAACGGGCAAAACAGCGTGAAAGATGCATTTTCGGGCCAAATCGGTATGCTATAGCTTAAGGTTTTGGGGGTGGGCACGAGGTCCTGGGATGAGGTGGGCCAAAAATTGATCGGGGCAAGCCAGGGAGGTTGGACATCAACCCAGTGAGGTCCATTTATTTATTCGAGGCCATTTGGGTTGTCTAACGTGCGAAACGGTGCGAACGAGGCATTTTCGAAATAAATCGATGTGCTATAGACTACATTTTTCGGTTTGGGCTCGGGGTTCGTGGGTTTCGTGGGTCAAAAATCGATCGATGCATGCAAAGGAGGTTGGGAATTATCCCAGTGTGGTTAGTTTATTTATTCGATGCCATTTGGGTGGTTAAACGAGCAAAACAACACGAATGGGTCATTTTTGGGCTAAATTTTTATGCTATAGCCCACGGTTTTGGGGATGGACCCGAGGTTCGGGTGTGTCGTGGGTTGAAAATCTATCAGGGCATGCCAGGGAGGTTGGGGATCATCCTAGTGTGGTCTATTTATTTATTCGAGCCCATTTGGGTGGTCAAACGGGCAAAATAGGGTGAACGGGGCATTTTTTGGCCAAATAGGTATGCTATAGGCCATGGTTTCGAGGGGTGGGCCAGGGGTCCGTAGGTTCCATAGGACAAAAATCGATCATAGCATGCTAGGGACATTGGGGATCATCCCAGTGTTGTCCATTTATTTATTCGAGCCCATTTGAGTGGTCAAACGGGTAAAACGGAGTGAACGGGGCATTTCTGGGCTAAATCGGTGTGCTATAGTCCACAGTTTTGGGGGTGGGCCTAGGATTCGGGGGTCCGGTGGGCCAAAAATTGATTGGGGCATGCCAGGGAGGTTGGGGATCATTCCAGTATAGTTCGTTTATTTATTCGAGGCTATTTGGGTGTTCAATTAGGCAAAATAGAGTGAACGGGGCATTTTCGAGCCTAATCGATGTTCGCGTTGAATCTATTTTTGATCCCAATTGGGGTTCAGGGGGCCATGGTGCGAACGAGGCATTTTTTCATCAAATTAGTGTGTTATAGCCCACGGTTTTGGGGGTGTCCCAAGGTTCGAGAGTGTCGTGGGCCGAAAATTGACCAGGGCGTGCCTGGGAGGTTGGGGATCATTCCAGTGTGGTTTGTTTATTTATTCGAGGCCATTTGGGTGGTCAAACGGGCAAAAAATTGTGAATGGGGCATTTACGGGCTAAATTAGTGTACTATAGCCCATGGTTTCGGGGGTGGGCTGGGGGTTCGGGGGTGTGGTAGGGTAAAAATTGACAAAGGCATGTCAGGGAGGTTAGGGATCATCTCTGTATGGACCGTTTATTTATTCAAGGCAATTTGGGTGTTCAAACGTTCTAAGTGGCGCTAACGTGGCATTTTTGAGATAAATTGGTGTACTATAGCCCACGGTTTTAGGTGTGGGCTCGGGATTCAGGTGTGCCATAGGGCAAAAATTGACCAGGGCATGCCAGAGAGGTTGGAAATCATCCTAGTGTGGTCTATTTATTTATTTGAGGTCATTTGGGGTTAAATGGGAGAAACAGCGTGAACAGGGCTTTTTCAAGCAAAATCAGTGTGCTATAGCCCATGGTTTTGGGGGTGGACTCATGGACCGAGGGTACCTTGGCCTGACAATCGACCGGGGCAAGACTGGGAGTTTGGGGATTATTCCAGTGTGGTCCGTTTATTTATTCAAGGCCATTTTTGTGGTCAAAAGAGCAAAATAGCGTGAATAGGGCATTTTCGGGCTAAATTGGTGTGTTGTAGATCACAGTTTTGGGGGTGGGCTTGGGGTCCAAAGGTGTCGTGGGCCAAAAATAAATGGAGTGTTCCATGAGGGTTGGGGATCATCCCAGTGTGGTCTACTTATTTATTTGAGGCCATTTGGGTGGTCAAACGGGCAAAACGGCATAAACGAGGCGTTTTTGTCCAAATCGGTGTGCTATAGCCCATGATTTCTGGGGTGGGCTTGGGTTTTGGGGGTGCCGTGGAGTGAAAATTGACTGGGGCATGTCTGGGATGTTGGCGATCATCTTAGTGTGGTCTGTTTATTTATTTGAGGCCATTTGGATGGTCAAACGGGCGAAACGGCGCGAACGGGGCATTTTTGAGCCAAATCGGTGTGCTAAAACCCACTGTTTTGAGGATGGGCCTGGGGTTCCGTGGGATAAAAATTGATCGGGGCATGACAAAGAGGTTGTACATCATCCAGTGTGTCCGAGGCCATTTGGGTTGTCAAACGGTTTAAGAGGCACGAACGGGGCATTTTTAGGGCAAATTGGTATGCTAAAACCCATTATTTTGGGGGTGTGCCTGAGGATGTTGTGGACCAAAAATCAACTGAGGCATGCCAGAGAGGTTGGGAATCGTCCCAGTATGGTTCGTTTATTTATTTGAGGCAATTTGGATGGTCAAACGGGCGAAACGGTGCGAACGGGATATTTTTGGGCCAAATCGATATGCTATAGCCCATGGTTTCAGGGATGGGCCCAGGGTCCGGGGATGTCATGGGCCAAAAATCGACTGGGGTATGCCAGGGAGATTAGGGTTCATCCTAGTATGATCCTTTTATATATTCATGGCCATTTGGGTAGTTAAACGGGTGAAACAGCGTGAACGGGGCATTTTTGGCCTAAATCGGTGTGCTATAGCCCACAGTTTCAGGGTTGGGCACGGGGTTTGGGGTGGTCGTTGTCCGAAAATAGATTGGGACATGCCAAGAAGGTTTGGGATCATTTCAGCATGGGCCATTTATCTATTCGAGGCCATTTAGGTGGTCAAACGGGCAAAACGATGCTAACGGGGCATTTTTTGACCAAATCGATATACTATAGCCCACAGTTTTGGGGATGGGCCCTGGGTTTAGGGTTGTCGTGGGCTAAAAATCGATCGAGGTGTGGCAGGGAGGTTAGGGATTATACCAATGGTTTCCGCTTATTTATTCGTGGCCATTTGGGTGGTCAAACGGGCGAAATAGAGCTTTTTTGGGCCAAATCGATATGCTATAGCCCACGATTTAGACGGTGGGCTCGGAGTTTGGGGGTACCATGGGAAAAAAATTGATCGGGGCATGCCAGGGAGGTTGGGATCAACTCAGTGTTGTTTGTGTATTTATTTGAGGCCATTTGGGTGGTCAAATGGGAGAAACAGTGCGAACGGGTCATTTTCAGGCAAAATTGGTATGTTGTAGCCCACGGTTTCGAGGGTGGGCCTGATGTCCAGGTGTACTGTGGGATGAAAATCAATTAGGGCATGCCAAGGAGGTTTTGAATCATCCCAGTATAGACTTTTTATTTATTCGAGGCCATTTGGGTGGTTAAACGGGCGAAACGATGCAAACAGGGCATTTTTGGCCAAATTAATATGTTATAGCCCACGGATGCGGGGGTTGGACCGGGGTGGTCGTGCACCAAAAATCAATTGGGGCATGCTAGGGGGTTAAGGATCATCCCGATATGGTCCTTTTCTTTAATTGAGACCATTTAGGTATCAAACGAGGAAAACGACACAAATGAGCCATTTTCAGGCTAAATCGGCGTGCTATATCCCATGGTTTTGGGGGTGGACCCAGGATTTGGGGGTACCATGGGCGAAAAATTGAACAGAGCGTGCTTGAGTGGTTAGGAATCATCCTAGTATGGTCCGCTTATTTATTCGAAGCCATTTGGGTGGTCAACAGGTGAAACGATGCAAACGGGCAATTTTTGGGCCAAATCGGTGTTTTATAGCCCACGGTTTTTAGGTGGGCCTAGAGTTTGGGCTGTCATGGGATGAAAATTGATCGGATCATTCTTGAGAGGTTGGGTATCATACCAGTGTGTTCTGTTTATTTATTCGAGGCCATTTGGATGGATAAACGAGCAAAATGGCGCGAATGGGGCATTTTTGTGCCAAATCGTTGTGCTATAGCCCACAGTTTTGAGGGTGGGCCAGGGGTTCGGGGGCTCTATGGGACAAAAATCAATCGTCGCGTGCCAGAGAGGTTGGGGATCATCGCAGTATGGTTCGTTTAATTATTCGAGGCCATTTGGGTGGTCGAATGGGGTAAATGGCATGAACGGGGCATTTTCTAGACAAATTGGTGTGCTATAGCCCATGGTTTTAGGGGTGGGATCGGGGTCTGGGTGTGCCGTAGGCCAAAAATAGATTGAGGAATGGCAGGGAGGTTGGGGATTATTCCAGTGTGGTCCATTTTTTGAGTCCATTTGGGGGGTCAAACGGGTAAAACGACGCAAATGGGGTATTTTTGGACAAAATCGTTATGCTATAGCCTATGGTTTTGGGGGTGGGCTCGAGGTATAGGGGTGCCGTGGGCCAAAAATAGACCAGGGTAAGCTGGGGAGGTTGAGGATCATCCCAGTGTGGTTTGTTTATTTATTCAAGGCAATTTGGGTGGTCAAACGGGCAAAACAACGAGAATGGAGAGGTTGAGGATCGTCCAATGTGGCCCGTATATATATTCGAGGCCATTTAGGTGGTCAAACTGGCAAAATGGCACGAATGGGGTGTTTTTGGGCCAAATCAATGTGCTATATAGCCCACGATTTTGAGGATGGGCCCAAATTTTTGGGTTGTTGAGGGATAAAAATTGATCGGGGTATGCCAGCGAGGTTGGGGATCATCCTAGTGTGTTCCGTTTATTTATTCGAGGCCATTTAGGCAGTCAAATGGGCGAAATAGGCATTTTCGGGCCAAATCAATGTGCTATATCCCATGATTTTGGGGTGGGCCTAGAATCTAAGGGTGTCGTGGACCAAAAATCAACTGAGGCATGCCAGGAAGGTTGGGGATCGTCCCAGTATGGTCCATTTATTTATTCAAGGCAAATTCCGTAGTCAAATGGGTGAAATGACACGAACGGGACATTTTTGGGCTAAATTGGTGTGCTATAGCCTGCGGTTTTGGGGGTGGGCTCGTGGTTCGGGGGTACCGTAGGCCAAAAATGAATTGGGGCATGCCAGGGAGGTTGGGGATCATCCCAGTATGGTCCATTTATTTATTTGTGGGCATTTGAGTGGTCAAACGGGCGAAACAGCGTAAATGAGGCATTTTTGGCCAAATTAGAGTGTTATAGCTCACAGTTTTGGGGGTGGGTCCGGGGTTGTCGTGTGCCAAAAAATGATCAAGGCATGCTAGGGATGTTGAGCATGGTCCCAATGCGGTCCGTTTATTTAATTGAGGCCATTTGTGTACTCAAACGAGAAAAATAGCACGAACGGGGCATTTTTGGGCCAAATTGGCATGCTATAGCCCACAGTGTTGGGGATGGGCTTGAGGTTCAGGGGTTTACTGGCCCAAAAATCCATCGGAGCATGCCTGGGAGGTTGGGATCATCCCAGTGTGGTACGTTTATTTATCCGAGACCATTTAGATTGTCCAATGTGCGAAATAGCGCAAACGGGGCATTTTCAGGCCAAATCGGTATGCTACAGCCCATGGTTTTAGGGGTGGGCCTAGGGTTCGGCGGTTTCGTAGGCCAAAAATTGATTCAAGTGTGCCAAGGAGGTTGAGGATCATCCCAGTATGGTTCGTTTATTTTTTCGAGGCCATTTGGGTTGTCAAATGGGCAAAATAGCACGAATAAGGCATTTTCGAGCCAAATTGGTATGCTATAGCCTACGCTTTCAGGGGTGGATCTGGGGTCCGAGGGTGACGTGGGCAAAAAATTGATCGGGGCATGTTAGGGAGGTTGGAATCATCCCGGTGTGGTTCGTTTATTTATTCGAGGCTATTTGTTTGTTCAAATAGGTGAAACGGCACGAATGGGGCATTTTCGGGCCAAATAGGTCTACTAGTGCCCATAATTTTAGGGGTAGGCCTGGTGTCTAGGGGTGTCGACCAGGGCGTGCCACGAAAGTTGGGGATCATTCTAGTGTGGTTCATTTATTTATTTGAGGACATTTGGGTGGTTAAACGGGCAAAACAGCACGAACAATGCATTTTCAAGCTAAATCGGTGAGCTATAGCCCACGGTTTGGATGTTGCGCCTGGGGTTCGGGGGTGCCGTGGGTTGAAAATCGACCGGGGCATACCATGGAGGTTAGGGATTATCCTAGTATGGTTCGTTTGTTTATTTGAGGCCATTTCGGTGGTCAAACGGGCAAAACGGTGCGAACAACATATTTCAGGGCCAAATAGATGTGTTATAGCCCACGGTTTTGCGGGTTGGCAAGAGATCCACATGATTTTGGCCAAGTCTATGTGCTATAGCCCACGATTTTGGGGTGGGCAGGGTTCCGGAAGAGCCGTGAGCTAAAAATCGATTGGGGCATGCCAGAGTGGTTGAACATCATCCTAGTATGGTCTGTTTATTTATTCGAGGCCATTTGGGTGGTGTTAACGGGCAAAATTGCCCAAATGGGGCATTTTGGGGCCAAATCGATGGGCTAGCCATGATTTAGGGGGTGGGCCCAGGGTCTTGGGGTGTCGTGGGCCAAAAATTAGCTGGGCCATGCCAAGAAGGTTGGGGATCATCCTAGTATGGTCCGTTTATTTATTTGAGGCAATTTGGGTGGTCAAATGGGCAAAATATCCAGAACGGGGCATTTTCGAGACAAATCGGTGTGCTATAGTACACAGTTTTGAGGCTGGGCCCGGGGTGTGGGGTGCCATTCGCTGAAAATCGACTGGGGCGTGCAGGAAGGTTGGGGATTGTCCAAATATGGTTTTTTATTTATTCGAGGCAATTTGGGTGGTCAAATGAGGTGAACGGTGCAATTTCAAGTTAAATTAGTGTGCTATAACCCACGGTTTTGGGGGTGGACCTAGGGTTTGAGGGTTTCGTAGGCTGAAAATCCCTCGAGGTATGTCAGGGAGGTTGGAGATTGTCTTAGAGTGCTTCATTTATTTATTTGAGGCCATTTAGGTTGTCAAACGGGAAAAACAGCACGAACGGAGCATTTTCGTGCCAAATTTGTGTGCTATAGCCCACGATTTTGGGGTGGGCAGGGTTCCGGAAGAGCCGTGAGCTAAAAATCAATCGGGGTATGCCAGAGTGGCTGAAGATCATCCTAGTGTGGTTTGTTTATTTATTCGAGGCCATTTGGGTGGTGTTAATGGGAAAAATTGCCGAAATAGGGTATTTTTAGGTCATTTCTGGGGATTTTGTGGGCCTAAAATCAACTGAGACATTTCAGGGAGGTTGGGGATCCTTCCAGTATGGTCCATTTATTTATTCGAGGCCATTTGGGTGGACAAACAGGTTAAACGGCGCGAACGGGGAATTTTCAGGCCAAATCGATGTAATATAGGCCACGGTTTTGGGGTGGGCCTAGGGTCTGGGGTGTCATAATCTGAAAATAAACCGAGGTGTGCCAAGGAGGTTGGGGATCATCCCAGTATGGTCCGTTTATTATTTGAGGCCATTTGGGTGGTCAAACGGGGAAAACGACGCGAATATGGCATTTTTTTGCCAAATTGGTGTGCTATACCACATGGTTTCTGGTGTGCCGTGTGCCATAAATTGAGCAAGGTGTGCCAGGGAGGATAGTGATCATCCCAGTGTGGTCTGTATTTTTATTTGAGGCCATTTGGGTGGTCAAACAGGCGAAACGACGCGAACGGGGTTTTTTCGGGCCAAATCGGTGTACTATAACCCATATTTTTGGGGTGGGCCTGGGGTTTGGGGGTGCCACGAGCCAAAAATAGACCGAGGCATTCCAGGTAGATTGACATCCTAGTGTGTTCCAATTATTTATTCAAGGCCATTTGGGTGGTCAAATAGGAAAAATGGTGCCAACGAGGCATTTTCAAGACATATAGGGAGGGCTTGGGATTCGGGGGTACCGTGGGCGGAAAATTGACCGAGGCTTGCCTGGGAGGTTGGGGATCATCCAAACGTGGTCCTTTTATGGGCATAACGGTGTAAATGGGGCATATTTTGGCCAAATCGGTGTGCTATAGCCTATAGTTTCGGGGATAGGCTCAGGGTTTGGGGGAGCCAAGGGCCGAAAATCAATCGGAGCATGCCAGCGAGTTCGGGGATCATTTGAGTGTGGTTCTTTTATTTATTCGAGGAAATTTGTGTAGTGAAATAGGCAAAACGGCGTGAACAGGGCATTTTCAGGCTAAATTAGTGTGCTATAGCCCACGATTTTAGGGGTGGGCCTAGGATTCGGGTGTGCCGTGGGCCAAAAATTAACCGGGGTATGCCAAGGAGGTTGGGGATCGTCCAGTGTGGCCCATTTATTAATTTGAGGCCATTTGGGTTGTCAAATGGGTAAAACGGTGTGAACATGGCATTTTTGAGCCAAATCAGTGAGCTATAGCCCACAATTTCGGGGGTGGACCAGGGGTTCGGATGTGTTGTTGGCCGAAAATTGACCTTAGCATGCCAGGGAGGCTGGCGATCATCCTAGTGTGGTATATTTATTTATTCGAAGCAATTTGTGAGGTCAAACGGGCGAAACGGCGCTAACAGGGTATTTTCGGGCCAAATCGATGTACTATAGCCCACAATTTTGGGGTTGCCTCGTGGTCTAGGGTGCCATGGGATAAAATTGAATGGCTCATGCCTGGGAGGTGAGGATCATCCTAGTGTGGTCTGTTTATTTATTTGTCGCCATTTGGGTGGTTAAACAGGTGAAACAGTGCGAACGGGGCATCTTCGGGCCAAATCAGTGTTCTATAGCCTGCAGTTTAGGGGGTGTGCCCTGGGTACGGGGGTGTCGTAGGCCAAAAATCAACCGAGCCCATGATTTTGGGGGTAGGCTCGAGTTTTGAGGGTGCATCCGGCCAAAAATTGACCGGGGCATGCCAGGGAGGTTAGGGATCGTCCCAGTGTGGTTTATTTATTTATTCAAGGCCATTTGGATGGTCAAACTAGCGAAACAGCATGATCGGGGCATTTTCAAATTAAATCATTGTGCTATAGCCCACGGTTTCTGGGGTGGTCCCGGGGTTCGAGTGTGTCGTAGGCCAAAAATCGATCGGGGCATGCCAGGGAGGTTGGGGATCGTCCTAGTATAGTTCGTTTATCTATTCATGGCCATTTGGGTGGTCAAATGTGTGAAACGACGAGAATGGGATATTTTTAGGCCAAATCGTTGTGTGCTATAGCCCACATTTTCGAGGGTAGGCTCGGGGTCTGGGGGTGCCATTGGACAAAAATTGACCGAGGCGTGCCAGGAAGGTTGAGGATATCCCCAGTTTGGTTCGTTTATTTATTCGAGACCATTTGAGTTGACAAATGAGAAAAATAGTGGGAACGTGGTATTTTCGTGCCAAATCGGTATTCTATAGCCAATGATTTTGGGGGTGAGCCCGGGATCTAGGTGTGCCGTAGGCCGAAAATTGATCGGGACGTGCCAGGGAGGTTTCAGATCATCCCAGTGTGGTCTGTTTATTTATTCAAGGACATTTGGGTGGTCAAATGGTGAAACGGCATGAACGGAGTATTTTTGGGCCAAATCAATGTACTATAGCCCATGGTTTCAGGGGTGGGCCCGGGGTCCGGGGGTGTTGTGGGCCGAAAATCGACCGGGGTGTGCCAGGGAGGTTGGGGATCATCCCAGTGTGGTTCATTTATTTATTCAATACTATTTGGTGGTTGATACGGAAGAGACTAGGAACTCATGAAATGACACCAAAACAATCCACTCAACAAGGCACAAACCAAGGACCCTTTGAGAGCTAGTTTCGGCCAAGGAAAAAAATACGAGTTTCACAAGTTAACAAGTTATTGGTGACACCAAAATCAGCCAACCAATCTAAGTTACAACACAATATAATGAACAACGAAGAACAACGACAATGTTATAACAAGACAACACCACATGGCTTACAACACAAGATACAAACTACTACAAGATGAAAACAAAAGTAAAGGGATAGATAGTTAGACAAAGGTGGTGTAAATCCTAGTAACCAAAGAGTACATACAACTCTAAGATCCCTAACACCTCCACACACGATCGCCTAAACCTTACGATGACACAAGAGAGGATTCCACCACTTAAAAACAAGCAATTACAAGAGATTCCACCCTTAAATTGCTATCCTAGTTACAAGTTTTGGTTTGCCTCAAGTAGAGAGAGGACTTTGGTGTTTCAAATGTCAAGACTTACAACAATAATCAACTAATTCATGAAAATCCCTAATATTTAACTATATATAGTCTCCTTATTACATAAAATATGAAATGACCAAAAGACCCTTAATGAAAATGGGGCACCCCTCTAGTGTAATAAATGAGCAAATAGGGCAGCTTTGGTGTGTCATTGATCCTTCTCACGTGTCAACATTGAACTTCCTAGGATGATAATTTGCTGCATTTGTACACACGTTGATATTTATATTTTACTTCTATCAGTGGTCAAATGGGCAAAACAGCATGAACAGGGCATATTCAAGCTAAATTGGTGTGCTATAGCCACAGTTTTGGGGGTGGGCCCAGGGTTCGGAGGTGTCGTGGGCGAAAAATTGATTGGGGCATACTAGGGAGGTTGGGGATCGTCCCAATTTGGTTTGTTTATTTATTCAAGGCCATTTGGATGGGCAAATAGGAGAAACAGCACAAACGGGGTATTTTCAAGAAAAATCGATGTGCTATACCCCATAGTTTTGGGGGTGGGCCTGGGGTCTAAGGGTGTCGTGGTCAAAATTCAACTGAGGCATTCCAGAGAGGTTGGAGATCATCCTAGTATGATACATTTATTAATTCGAGGCTATTTGGGTGGTCAAATGGGTAAAATAGCACGAACGAGGCATTTTCTAGCCAAATCTGTGTGCTATAGCCTACGGTTTTGGGGGTTGGCTTGGGGTCAGGGGGTGCCATAGGTTAAAAATTGATTGGGGCATGCCAGGGAGTTGGGTATCATCCCAGTGTGGCCCGTTTATTTATTAAAGGACATTTAGGAGGTCAAACAGGCAAAACGGTGTGAACTGGGTGTTTTCAAGCCAAATCGGTGTTCTATAGGCCACAGTTTTGGGGTGGGCTCGGAGTCAGGGGGTGCCGTGGGCCTAAAATTGATCGAAGTATTCTAGGTAGGTTGGGTATCATCCCAGTGTGGTCTATTTAGTTATTCAAAGCCATTTGGGTGGTCAAACTGGCAAAACAGTAAAAATAGGGCATTTTTAGGCCAAATCAGTGTACTGTAGCCGATGGTTTTGGGGTGGGCTAGGGGTCCCGGGGGCTAAAACTTGATCGGTCCATGCCAGGGAGGTTGGCGATTATCTTAGTGTGGTCCGTTTATTTATTCAAGGTCATTTGGTAGTCAAATGGGCAAAACAGAGCGAACGAGGCATTTTTGGGCAAAATCCATGTGCTATAGCTCGTGGTTTTAGGGGTAGGCCTGGGGTCTGGAGGTACCGTGGGTCAAAATTAATTGGGGAGTGCCAGGGAGGTTAGGGATTATCCCAGTATGTTCCATTTATTTATTCGAGGCCATTTGGATGGTAAAATAAGCAAAACAGCGCGAATGGAGAATTTTCGACCCAACTCGATGTGCTACAGCCCACTATTTCGAGGGTGGGCCTGGGGTTCGGGGGTACCATGGGCCAAAAATCGATCAAGATATGCCAAGGAGGTTGGGGATAATCCCTGTAAGTTTATTTATTTATTCGAGGCTATTTGGATGGTCAAACGAGGGAAACGAAGCGAATATGGTATTTTTGGGTTAAATCAGTGTGCTATAGCCTATGATTTTGAGGGTGGGCCCAGGGTTAAGGGGTTTCATGGGCCAAAAATCAATCGTGGCATACTAGGGATGTTGTGTATCATCCTAGTATGGTCCGTATATTTATTTGTGGCCATTTAGATGGTCAAACGAGTAAAACAATGCGAATCGAGCATTTACGAGCCTAATCGGTGTGCTATAGCCCATGGTTTTAGGTATGGGCCAGGGGTCTGGGGGTGCCGTGGGCCAAAAATCAATCGGGGCTTGCCAGAGAGTTTGGGTATCATCTAAGTATGGTCCATTTATTTATTTGAGGCTATTTGGGAGGTCAAATGGGTGAAACAGTGCAAACGGGGAATTTTTGGGTCAAATCGGCGTGCTATAGCCCACGGTTTTGGGGTGGGCCCGAGGTATGGAGGTACCATGTGCCATAAATTAATTGGGGCATGATAGGAAGGTTGGTAATAGTCCCAGTGTAGGCTTTTTATTTATTCAAGGCCATTTGGGTGGTCAAATGGGCAAAACAACGCGAATGAGGTGTTTTTGGGCTTAATCGGTGTGCTATAGCCCACAGTTTTGGGGTGGGCTCGGGGTTCAGGGGTGTTATGGGTCAAAAATCAATCGGGAGGTGCCAAGGAGGTTGAGGATTATCCCTATGTGGTTTGATTATTTATTCAAGGCCATTTGGGTGGTCAAACGGGTGAAACAGAGTGAATGGGGCATTATCGAGCCAAATCGGTGTGCTATAACCTAAGATTTTCGGGGTTAGCCTAAAGTCTGAGGTACAGTCCGCCAAAAATCAATTGGGGTGTGCCAGGGAGGTTGGGTATCATCCCAGTGTGGTTTGGTTATTTATTCGAGGCTATTTGGGTGGTCAAATGGGCAAAACGGCGTGAACGGGGCAATTTTGGGCCTAATCGATATGCTATAGACCACGGTATTGGGGGTAGGCCCAAGGTCCGGGGGTGCCATACACCAAAAATTGACCGAGGTATGTCAGGGAGGTTGGAGATTTTCCCAGTTTGGTCCATTTATTTATTCGAATATTTAGGTGGTCAAACGAGTGAAACGGCGCGAATCAAGCATTTTTAGGCCAAATCGGTATGCTACGATTTTGGGTTGGGCCCGATGTTTAGGGGTGCCATGTTTCAAAAATTGACCGGAGTGTGCCATGGATGTTGGGGATCCTCCCAGTGTGATCTTTTTATTTATTTGAGGCTATTTGCGTGGTTAAATGAGCAAAATGGCACGAATGGGGCATTTTTGGACCAAATTGGTATTCTATAGCCCATGGTTTAAGGAGTGGGCTCGGGGTCCAGGGGTGCCGTGGGCCAAAAATCAACCAAGGCATGCTAGAGAGTTTCAGGATCATCCCAATGTGGTTTTTTTATTTATTCGAGGCCATTTAGGTGGTCAAGTGGGTGAGACGGCATGAACGGGCCAAATTTGGGTTAAATCGGTGTGTTATAGCCCACGATTTTGGGGGTGGGCCCAGGGTTCGAAGGTGCCATGGGCCAAAAATTGACCGGGACATGCCAGGGGTTTGTGGATAATCCTAGTGTGGTTTGTTTATTTGTTCGAGGCAATTTGGGTGGTCAAACAAGCAAAACGGAACAAATAGGGCATTTTCGGACCAAATTAGTGTGCTATAGTCCAGGATTTTGGAGTTGGCCAGGGATCCGAGGGTACCATAGGCAAAAATTGACCGAGGCATGCCAGAGAGGTTAAGGATCATCCCAGTATGGTCCATTTATTTATTTGAGGCCATTTGGGTGGTTAAACAAACGAAACATCGTGAATGAGGCATTTTTGGGATGAATCGCTGTGCTATATCCAACGGGTTTGGGGTGGACCCGAGGCTACCGTAGGCCAAAAATCGATCGGGACATGCCAGAGAAGTTGGGGATCATCCCAGTGTGGTTCGTTTATTAATTTGAGGCTATTTCAGTGGTCAAACGGGCAAAACAGCACAAAAGGTGCATTTTCAAGCCTAATCGATGTACTATAGCCTACGGTTTTGGGGGTGGGCTTAGGGTCCGGGGGTGCCGTAGGCCAAAGATCGACTGGGGAATTCTTGGGATGTTGGGGATCCTCCCAGTATGGTCTGTTTATTTATTCGAGGTAATTTGGGATGTCAAACAGGAAAAATGGTACATACGAGACATTTTTGAGAGAAATCAGTATAGCCCACAATTTAGGGGGTGGGCCCAGGGTTTGGGGGTTTTGTAGGCTGAAAATCGACTAAGGAGTGATAGGGAGGTTGGGGATCATCCCAGTATGGTCCGTTTATTTATTCGTGGCCATTTGGGTGGTCAAACAGGTAAAACGACATGAACGGGACATTTTTGGGCTGAATTGGTGTGCTATAGCCCATGATGTTGGGGGTGGGCTCGGGCATAAGGGGTGCCGTAGGCCAAAAGTCAATATGGGTAATCCAGGGAGGTTGGAGATTGTTCAATTGTGGTTCATTTATTTATGCCAGGCTATTTAGGTGGTCAAACATACAAAATGGCATAAACGAGGCATTTTCAAGCCAAATTGGTGTTTTATAGTCCACAATTTCAGGAATGGGCTCAGGATTTGGTGGTTCTATGGGCCAAAAATCGAATGAGGAATGCCAAAGATGTTCTGCATCATCTTAGTGTGGTCTTTTTATTTATTCGAGACCATTTGGGTGATCAAACGAGCTAAACAGCCATAACGGAGCATTTTCGGGCCAAATCGGTGTGCTATAGCCCATAGTTTTGGGGGTGAGCCTAGGGTCCGGGGGTACCGTAGGACAAAAATCAACCAGGGCATGCCAGAGAGGTTGGGGATCATTCCATTATGGTTCGTTTATTTATTATAGGCCATTTAGGTGGTCAAACGAGTGAAACAACATGAATGAGGTATTTTCATGCAAAATCAGTGTGCTACTGTCCACAGTTTGTGGGGTGGGCTCGAGTTTGGGGGTGCCGTCGGCGAAAAATTCACTGGGGAGTGTCATGGATGTTGGGGATCCTCCCAGTATATTTTTTTATTTATTCGAGGCCATTTGGGTGGTCAATAGGGTAAAACGGCACAAATGGGACATTTTTGGGCCAAATGGATGTGCTATAGCCCTCAGATTAAGGGGTAGGCCCAGGGTCCGGATGTGCCGTGGGTAGAAAATTAATTGAGGCATTCTAGGGAGCTGGGGATCATCCTAGTTTGGTTCATTTATTTATTTGAGGTCATTTGGGTGGTCAAATAGGTGAAACGGTATGATCAAGGCAGTTTTGGGCCAAATCGGTGTGCTAGCCAATGGTTTTGGGGTGGGCTCAGGTCCGGTGGTGCCATGGGGGTTTAGGGATCATCCCAATGTGGTCCGTTTATTTATTCGAGGTTATTTGGCTGGTTAAACGAGTGAAACAGCGTGAATGGGGCATTTTTGAGCTAAATTGATGTGCTATAACCCACGGTTTTGGGGTTGGGCTCAGGGTCTGGAGGTGTCGTGGGCCAAAAATAAATTGATGCATGCCAGGAAGGTTGGGGATTGTCCCAGTATGGTCCATTTATTTATTCGAGGCCATTTGGGTTGTCAAACAGGCAAAACGGCACAAATAAGGCATTTTTGGGCCAAATTGATGTGCTATAGCCCGCGATTTTGGGGGTAGGCTTAGGTCAGGGGGTGCCGTGGTCTAAAAATCAAACAATGCAAGCTAGAGATGTTGGGTTAAACAGGCGAAGCGGCACGAATCGGGAATTTTTGAGATAAATTGGTGTGTTATAGCCTACAGTTTTGGCTGTGGCCCCAGGTTTGAGATCAATCAGGGCATGCCAGGGGGGTTGAGTATCATCCCAGTGTGGTCAGTTTATTTATTTGAGGCCATTTGTGTGGTCAAATAAGAGAAACAACGCGAACGGGGAGTTTTCAGGCCAAATCGGTATGCTATAGCCCACGGTTTCAGGGTGGGCCTAGGGTCCTAAAATTAATCGAGGCATGCCAGGTAGGTTTGGGATCATCCCAATATGGTCTGTTGATTTATTTGAGGCTATTTATCTGGTCAAATTGGTGAAACAGTACGAACGGGGCAATTTTAGCCAAATCGGTGTGCTATAGCGCACAGTTTTGGGGTTGGTCTTGGATTTTAGGGGTATCGTGGGCCGAAAATTGATCGGGGCATGCCAGGGAGGTTGGGGATCATCCCAATATGGTTTGTTTATTTAATCAAGGCTATTTGAGTAGTCAAATATTGATACAATGCAAACGGGGCATTTTCGGGCCTAATCGGTGTGCTATAACCCATGATTTTTGGGGTATGCTTAGGGTTCAGGGGTTCTGTCAGCCAAAAATTAATCGGGGCATTCCAAGGATGTTGGGGATCATCCTAGTGTTATCCATTTATTTATTTGAGTCCATTTGTGGGGTTAAACAGGTGAAACGGTACGAATGGGTCATTTTTCGTCCAAATCAATGTGCTATAGCCCATGGTTTAGGGGGTGGGCCCAAGTTCCGGGGGTGTATTGGGTTAAAAATCGATCGAGGCATGCCAAAAAGGTTAGGGATCATCCCAGTGTAGTTCATTTATTTATTCAAGGCTATTTGGGAGGTCAAACGAGTGAAACGGTTTATTTTTTGGCCAAATCGGTGTGCTATAGCCTACGATTTCAGGGGTGGCCCCAGGAGGTGGGGTTCTCGTAGGTCGAAAATCAAATGGGGCATGACAGGGAGTTTGGGAATCAACCCAGTGTGGTCCGTTTATTTATTTGCGACCATTTTTGTGGTTAGATAAGCGAAACTACGCAAACAGGGCATTTTCGAGCCAAATGGATGTGCTATAGCCCACGGTTTTGGGGTGGGTCCGGGGGTTTCCGGGGCTGAAAGTCGTTTAGGCTATGCCAGTGAGGTTGGGATCATCCCAGTATGCTTTGTTTATTTATTCGAGGCCATTTTGGTGGTCAAACGAGTGAAACGACGTGAATGGGGAATTTTCTGGCCAAATTGGTGAGCTATAGCCTACGGTTTTGGGGGTGGGCCTGGGGTTCGAGGGTGCCGTGGGCCAAAAATTTATCGGGGCATACCTGGGGTGTTGGGGATCATCCCAGTGTGGTTCTTTTATTTATTCGCGGCCATTTGGATGGTCAAACAGGCAAAAAGGCACAAACGGGGAGTTTTTGGGACAAATCAATGTGCTATTGCCCACGGTTTTGTAGGTGAGCCTGGGATCTGGGGGTGTCGTAGGTCAAAAATCGATCGGGGCATGCCAGGTAGGCTGTGGATCATCCCAGTGTAGTTCATTTATTTACTCGTGGCCGTTTGGGTGGTCAAACGGGTAAAACGGCGCGAATGGGGCATTTTCAGGGTAAATTAATGTGCTATAGCCCATGGTTTTGGGGGTGGGCTCGAGTTTTGGGAGTTCCTAGGGCCAAAAATTGACCGGGGTGTGAAAGGGAGGTTGGGGATCATCCCAGTATAGTTTTTCTTATTTATTCAAGGCTATTTGGGTGGTCAAACGGGCGAAACGGTGCGAACGGGGCATTTTTGGGCCAAATTTGTATGCTATAGCCCACGGTTTTGGGGGTGGGCCCAGGGTTTAGGGTGCCGTCGGCCAAAAATCAATTGAAGTGCGGCAGGGAGTTGGGGATTGTTCTAGTATTATTCTTTTATTTATTTGAGGCCATTTGGGTGGTCAAACGGGCAAACGGCCCGAACGGGGCATTTTCAAGCCAAATCGGTGTGCTATAGCCTACGGTTTTGTGGTGGGCCATGGTTCCAGGGGTACTATCGGTAAAAAATAAACCAAGGCATACCAGGGAGGTTGGGGATCATCCCAGTGTGGTTCATATATTTATTCGAGGCTATTTGGGTGGTAAAATGGGTAAAATAGTATGAACGGGACATTTTCAGGCCAAATCGGTTTTTTATATCCCACGATTTTAGGAGAGGGCCTAGGGTGCGAGGGTGTCGTGGGGAAAAAATTAATCAGGGCATGCCATGGAAGTTGCATATTTTCCCAGTGTTGTTCGTTTATTTATTCGAGGCCATTTGGGTGGTCAAACTGTGAAACGGTACGAGCGGGGCATTTTTAGGCCAAATAGGTATGCTATAGCCCATAATTTTGGGGGTGGGATCGGGGTCCGAGGGTACCGTGGGCCAAAAATAGATCGAGGTGTGCCAAGGAGGTTGTAGATCATCCCAGTATAGTTCATATATTTATTCAAAGGTATTTGGATGATCAATCGGGCAAAACGGCACGAACAAGGCATTTTTGACCCAAATAGGTGTGCTATAGTAACGGTTTTAGGGGTGAGCCTAGGGTCCGGGGGTGCCGTGGACCGTAAATTGATCGGGGCATTCCACATAGGTTAGTGATCATTCCAGTATGGTTCGTTTATTTTATCGAGGCTATTTGGATGGTCAAATGGGTGAAACAGCGCAAACGGGGCATTTTTCGGGCTAAATTGATGTGCTATAGCCCATGGTTTAGGGGGTGGGCTCGGGGTTTGGGGGTGCCATAGTCCAATAATTAATTAGTGCATGCCAGGAGGTTGGGGATCGTCCCAATAGGGTTCTTTTATTATTTCGAGGACATTTGGGTGGTCAAACGGGAGAAATGGTGCGAATGGGGCATTTTGGGCTAAATTGGTATGCTATAGCCCACAGTCTTGGCAGTGGGCCTGAGGTCCGGGGTTGCATTACGCCAAAAATCAACAGGGGCGTGCCAAGGAGATTGGGAATCATCCTAGTATGGTCTGTTTATTTATTCGAGGCTATTTGGATGGTCAAACAGCAAAACAGTACGAACGGGGAACTTTTGGGCCAAATCGGTGTACTATATCCCACGGTTTTAGGGGTGGGCCCACTTCCAGGGGTACCTTAGGCAAAAAATCGACTGGGGCATGCCAGGGAGGTTGGGGATCATCCCAATATGTTCCGTTTATTTACTCAAGCCTATTTAGGTGGTCAAACAGGAGAAACAGCGCGAACGAGGCATTTTTAGGCTAAATCTGAGTGCTATAGCCCACAATTTCGGAGTTGGGCCCGAGGTTCGGGGGTGCCATGGGTCAAAAATGGACCAGGGCATGACAGGGATGTTGGGGATCTTCCAGTATGGTCTGTTTATTTATTTGAGGCCATTTGGGTGGTCAAACGGGCAAAATGGCGCAAACGAGGCTCTTTCAGGCCAAATCAATGTAAAATAGCCCATGGTTTTGGGGGTGCCGAGGTCCAAGGGCTCCATAGGTCAAAAATTTATCGGGGCATGCTAGGTAGCTTATGGATCATCCTAGTGTGGTCCATTTATTAATTCGTGGCCATTTGGATGGTCAAACGGGCGAAACGGCGCAACCAGGGCATTTTCAGGCCAAATCGATGTGGTATAGCCCACTGTTTTAGGGGTGAGCTTGGGGTTTGGGGGTGCCATGGGAGAAAATCAACCAGGGTGTGCCAGGAATGTTGGGGATCATCACAGTGTGGTTTATTTATTTATTCGAGGCCATTTTGATGGTCAAATGGGCAAAACGACGCGAATAGGGCATTTTTGAGTCAAATTGGTGTGCTATAGCCTATGGTTTTGGGGGTGGGTCCGGGGTCAGGGGGTTTCTTATGCTAAAAATTGACCGTCCCATGCCAGGGAGGTTGCGTATCATCTCAGTGTGGTCCGTATATTTATTCGTGGGCATTTAGGTGGTCAAACATGGAAAACAATATGAGCTAGGCAATTTCGGGGAAAATCGGTGTGCTATAGGCCACGATTTTAGGGGTGGGCCTGGAGAGTGCCATTGGTAAAAAATCAACCATTTATTTATTCAAGGCCATTTGGGTGGTCAAACGGGCAAAATGGCGCAAACGGAGCATTTTTGGGCCAAATCGGTGTGCTATAGCCCACGATTTTGGGGGTGGGATTGAGGTTCGGGGATGTCGTCGGCCGAAAATAGAATGGGGCATACCAGGGAGGTTGGGGATTGACCCAGTGTAGTTCGTTTATTTATTCGAGGCTATTTGGATGGTCGAACGGGCAAAATGGTGAGAACAGGGCATTTTGGGGATAAATCGGTATGCTATAGCCTACAATTTCGAGGGTGGGCTCGGGGTCCGGGGGTGCCGTTGGCCAAAAATCAATCGGGCCATGCCAAGGATGTTCGTTGATTTATTCAAGGCTATTTGTGTGGTTAAACAGGCGGAACGGCAGAAATGGGGCATTTTTTTAGCCAAATCGTGTGTTATAGCCCACAGTTTTGGGGGATGGGCCCAGGGTTCGAGGGGGTCGTGAGCCAAAAATCGACTGGGGTATGCCAGGGGGGTTGGAGATCATCCCAATATGGTTCATTAATTTATTCGAGGCTATTTGAGTGGTCAAACAGGCAAAACGATGCAAACGGGGCCTTTTTGGGCCAAATCGGTGTGCTATAGTCCACGATTTCTGGGGTGGGCTCGGGGTCCGGGTGTGCCGTGGGTCAAAAATCGATGAAGGCATGTCAGGGATGTTGGGATTGTCCCAGTGTGATCCGTTTATTTATTTGAGTCCATTTGGGGGGTTAAACGGGTGAAACGGTCCAAATGGGTTATTTTTGGGCCAAGTCAATGTGCTATAGCCCACGGTTTAGGGGGTGGGCACAGGGTCCGGGGTGTCGTGTGCTAAAAATCGACCGAGGCATACCAAAAAGTTTAGGGGTCATCCCAGTGTGGGTCGTTTATTTATTCGAGGCTATTTGGATGGTAAAACAGGCAAAATGATGCGAACGGTGCATTTTTGGGCTAAATAGGTGTGCTATAGCCCAAGGTTTCGGGGGTTGCCCTGGGGTCTTGGGGTGTCGTGGGCTGAAAATCGATTGGGGCATGCAACGGAGTTTGGGGATTGTCCCAATGTGGTTCGTTTATTTATTCAAGGCTATTTGGGTTGTCAAACAAATCAAACTGCGTAATGGGGCTTTTTTAAGCCAAATCAGTGTGCTATAGCCCACGGTTTTGGGGGTAGGCATGGGGTCCAGGGGTACCGGGGGCTAAAATTTATTCGGGGCATGCCAGTGAGGTTGGGATCGTCATAGTTTGGTCCATTTATTTATTCGAGGCCATTTAGGTGGTCAAACGGGAGAAATGGTGCGAACGGGGCAATTTCTAGCCAAATCGGTGTGCTATAGCCTATGGTTTTGGGGGTGGACACGGGGTTTGAGGGTTTTGTGGGCCAAAAATTAATTGGGGCGTGCCTGGGATGTTGGGGACCATCCCAGTGTGGTTTGTTTATTTATTTGAGGCTATTTGGATGGTCAAATGGGCAAAACGGAACGAACGGGGAGTTTTTGGGACAAATCGATGTGCTATAGCCCACAGTTTTGGGGGTGAGCCCGGGATCTGGTGGTGTCGTGGGTCAAAAATCGATCGGGGTGTGCCAGGTAGGTTGGGGATCATCCCAGTATGGTCCGTTTATTTATTCGTGGCCATTTGGGTGGTCAAACTGGCAAAACAGCATGAACGGGGCACTTTAGGGGTGGTCCCGAGGTCCGGGGGTGCCTTGGGCCAAAAATTGACCTGAGCATCCAGGGAGGTTGGGGATCATCCCAATGTGGTTGTTTTATTTATTCGAGGCTATGTGGGTGGTCAAATGGGCAAAACGGCGCAAACGGGGCATTTTTGGGCCAAATCAATGGGCCTAGGGTCTGGGGTGCCGTGGGCCAAAAATTGACCGAAGTGCGTTAGGGAGTTTGGGATCATTTCAGTGTGGTCCATTTATTTATTCGAGGAAATTTGGGTGATTAAATGGGTGATACGGCCAGAACAGGGCATTTTCAAGACAAATCAGTGTGATCAACTACGGTTTTGGGATGGGCCCGAGTTCCAGGGGTGCCGTCGGTCGAAAATTGACCAAGGCTTGACAGGGAGGTTGGGGATCATCCCAATGTGTTTTATTTATTTACTCAAGGCTATTTGGGTGGTAAAACAGGTAAAAAAGTGCGAACGGGGCATTTTTGGACCAAATCGGTCTTCTATAGCCTACGGTTTTGGGAGACAGACTAGGGGTTGGGGGAGCCATAGGCCAAAAATCGATTGGGGGGGCCATAGAGGTTGTAGATTGTGCCAGTATAGTCCATGTATTTATTCGAGGCAATTCGGGTGGTCAAATAGTGAAACGGCATGAACGGGGTATTTTTAGGCAAAATCAGTGTGCTGTAGCCCACAGTTTTGGGGGTGGGCCCGGGGTCTGAGGGTGCCGCAGGCAAAAAATCAACCAGGGTGTGCCAAGGAGGTTAGGAATCATCCCAGTGTGGTTCATTTATTTATTCGAGGCTATTTGGGTTGTCCAACGGGCAAAACAACGCGAACAGGGCATTTTCGACCTAAATCGGTGTGTTGTAGCCACGATTTTGGGGGTGAGCCTGGGGTCCGTGGGTGCCATGGGCCGTAAATTGATCGAGGCTTTCCATGAAGGTTGGGAATTATCCCAGTGTGGTTCGTTTATTTATTTGAGGCTATTTGGATGGTCAAACGAGCGAAACAGCACGAATGGGGCATTTTCGAGCTAAATCGATGTGCTATAGCCTATGGTTCCAGGGGTGGTCCCAGGTTCTAGGGGTGCCATAGTTTGAAAATTGATCAAGGAATGCCAGGGAGGTTGGGGATCATCCCAGTAGGGTCTGTTTATTATTTCGAGGCAATTTGGGTGGTCAAATAGGAAAAATGGTAAGAACGGGGTATTTTGGGCTAAATTGGTATGCTATAGCCCACGGTTTTAGCGGTGGGCCTAGGGTTTGGGGTTGCATTGCATTGAAAATCAATCGGGGCATGCCAAGGAGGTTGTGGATTATCCCAGTATGGTCCGTTTATTTATTCGAGGCTATTTGGGTGGTCAAACGGGCGAAACAGCATGAATGGGGCACTTTCAGGCCAAATCGATGTACTATATCCTGCGATTTTTTTGGATGGGCCCAGTTTCAGGGGTGTCTTGGGCCAAAAATTGATCGGGGCATGCCAGGGAAGTTGGAAATCATCCCAATGTGGTTCATTTATTTATTCAAGGCCATTTGGGTGGTCAAACATGCGAAACGACACGAGCAGGGCATTTTTGGGCTAAATTGGAGTGCTATAGCCCACAGTTTCAGAGTTGGGCCCAGGGTCCAAGGGTGACAGGGAGGTTGGGAATCTTCCCAGTATGGTCCATTTATTTATTTGAGGCTATTTGGGTGGTCAAACGGGCAAAATAGCACAAATGGGGCTCTTTCGAGCTAAATCGATGTGAAATAGTCTATGGTTTTGGGGGTGGACTCGGGGTCCGAGAATGTCGTGGGTCAAAAACCAAATGGGGCATGCTAGGAGGTTGGGGATCATCTTAGTGTGGTCCATTTATTTATTCGTGACCATTTGAATGGTCAAACGTTCAAAACGATGCGATCGGGGCATTTTGGAGCCAAATCGATGTACTATAGCCCATTGTTTCAGGGGTGAGCTCGGGGTCCGGGTGTGCCATGGGCGAAAAATCGATCAAGGTGTGCCAGGGAAGTTGGGACCATCTCATTTTGGTTCGTTTATTTATTCGAGGCCATTTTGATGGTCAAATGGTCAAAACGGCACAAACAGGGCAGTTTCGGGTCAAATTAGTGTGCTATAGCCTATAGTTTTGGGGGTGTGCCTGAGCTTAGGGGTGTCTTGGTCCAAAAATCAACCGTGGAATGCCAGGGAGGTTTTGTATCATCCCAGTATGATCCATATATATTCGTTGCCATTTGGGTGGTCAAACAAGCAAAACGATGTGAACCAGATAATTTTTGGCCAAATCAGTGTGCTATAAGCCATAGTTTTAGGGGTTGGCCCGGGGTCTGAGGGTACAGTTGGCTGAAAATTAGCCGGGGCATGCCATTGAGCTTGGGGATCATTCCAGTATGGTCAGTTTATTTATTCAAGGCCATTTGGGAGGTTAAACATGCAAAACAACACGAACGGTGCATTTTTTGGCTAAATTGGTGTGCTATAGCCCACGGTTTTGGGGGTGGGCCTGGGGTCTGGGGGTACCATGGGCCAATAATCGATCGATGCATGCCAGGGAGTTTGGGAATCATCCCAGTCTGGTTCGTGTATTTATTCAAGGCTATTTGGGTGGTCAAACCAGTGAAACAGCACGAACGAGGTATTTTTGGGCCAAATTGGTGTTCTATAGCCCACGATTTTGGGGTAGGGCCAAGGTCTGGGGGTACCGTTGGACAAAAATCAACTGGGGTGTGATAGAGAGTTCGGGGATCGTCTCTTTGTGGTCCGATTATTGATTCGAGGCTATTTGGGTGGTCAAACGGGTGAAACAACGCGAATGGGGCATTTTTGGGCCAAACCAGTGTGCTATAACCTACGATTTTAGGGTTTGGCTCAGGTTCCAAGGTGTCGTCCATCAAAAATCAATCAGGGCATGCCAGGGAGGTTGGGGATCTTTCAAGTATAGTTTGGTTATTTATTCGAGGCTATTTGGTTGGTCAAAAGGGTAAAACGACGTGAACTGGATATTTTCAAGCCAAATCGATGTGCTATACCCTATGGTTTTGGTGGTGGGCCCAAGGTCCAGTCGTGTCGTGGGTCAAAATTTGATCGATGAGTGATAGGGAGCTTGGGGATCATCCCAGTGTGGTCAGTTTATTTATTCGAGGCCATTTGGGTGTTCAAATGGGAGAAATGGTGAATGGGGCATTTTTGGGCCAAATTGATGTGGTATAGCCCACTATTTTTGGGGTGAGCCTGGGTTCTGGGGAGCCATGGGCGAAAATCGACTGTGGCATGCTGGGAGGTTGGGGATCATCTCAGTATGGCTTGTTTATTTATTCGAGGTTATTTTGATGGTCAAACGGGCGAAACAACGTGAATAGGGCATTTTTGGGTCAAATTGGTGTGCTATAGCCAATAATTTCGGGGGTGGGCCCGGGATCAGGGGGTGTTTTAGGCCAAAAATCAACCGTGGCATGCCAGGGAGGTTGCGTATCATCCCAGTGTGGTTTATAGATTTATTCGTTACCATTTGGGTGGTCAAACGGGCAAAAGTTGCGACCCAGGCAATTTCAGGCAAAATCAGTGTGCCATGGGTGGGCCCGGGGTCCGAGGGTATCATTAACCAAAAATCGACCGGGGTGTCCAGGGAGCTTGGGGATCATCCCAGTGTGGTCCATTTATTTATTCGAGGCCATTTGAATGGTTATACGTACAAAATGGTACGAACGGTGCATTTTTCGGCCAAATCGGTGTGCTATAGCCCACGATTTCGGTGGTGGACCCAGGGTCTGGGGTACCATGGGCCAATAATCGACCAGGGCATGCCAGTGAGGTTATGAATCATCCCAGTATGGTCCTTTTATTTATTCAAGGCCATTTGGGTGGTCAAATAGGCAAAACAGCACGAACAGGGTATTTTTGGGATAAATTGGTATGCTATAGCCTATGGTTTTTGGGTGGGCCCAAGGTTCAAGGGTGCCGTGGGCTAAAACTTGATCGAGGCGTGCCAACGAGTTTAGGGATCGTCCCTGTGTGGTTTGATTATTTATTTAAGGTCATTTGGGTGCTTAAACGGGCAAAACAGTGTGAATGAGTCATTTTCGGGCCAAATCGGTGTGCTATAGCCTACGATTTTGGGGTTTAGCTCGGGGTCTGGGGTGCAGTCGGTCAAAAATCGATCGAGGCATGCCAGGGAGGTTAAGGATTATCCCAGTGTAGTCCAGTTATTTATTCGAGGCTATTTGGTTGGTCAAACAGGCAAAACAATGTGAACTGGGATTTTCGGGCCAAATCAATGTGTTATAGCCCACAGTTTCAGGGGTGGGCCTGGGTTCCGAGGGTATCGTTGGCCAAAAATTGATCGAAGCGTGCCAGAGAAGTTGGGGATTATCCCTGCATGGTTCGTTTATTTATTAGAGGCCATTTGGGTGGTCAAACAGGCGAAACGATGTGAATGAGACATTTTTGGGCTAAATCAGTGTGCTACTTTCCACGATTTTGGGGGTGGTCCCGGGGTCCAAGGGTGATGTGGGCCAAAAATTGATCGGGGTGTGCCATGGATGTTAGGGATCCTTCCAGTGTGGTCTGTTTATTTATTTGAGGCTATTTGGGTGGTCAAATAGGAAAAACAGAATGAACAGGGCATTTTTGGGCTAAATCGGTGTGCTATAGCCCACGATTTAAGGGGTGGGCCCAGGATCCGGGGCTGCCGTGGGCTGAAAATCGGCTGAGGCATGCTAAGGAGTTTTGGGATCGTCCCAGTGTAGTTCATTTATTTATTTGAGGCCATTTGGGTAGTTAAATGGGCGAAACGACATGAAAGGTGCAGTTTTGGGCTAAATCGATGTGCTATAGCCTACGATTTTAGGGGTGGGCTCGGGATCTGGGGGGTACCTGTAACACCCCACATTTTACATGTACTAGTAATATTCACATAAAATGACATACGACTTGATTTAATCACTACCAAAATTTGTCAAGTGATCAAGTGTTAGATTGGGGCACTATATGGAAGTCTATTTAGAGACTGTGGCCTTAAACGGAGAAAATCATTGACATGCTTATGGAACTTAGGAAGCTAGCAGGTGAGTCACCTGTGTGCTTAGCTTCAAGATCATATATACATGAGGGAGAAGAATTCATTCATAAGTGAACTCACTTGAAGTCTAGACGTTAGTAAAAAGAAAGGGGAACGAAGACAAGGCTTAACGCCGAAACTTTCCAAGTCTTGTGACAAACGAAGCCCAAGTTAGGGAGGCTATTAAAGACAATGGTTTAACATTATATTGGGCCAAGATGTTCAGCCCAAGATTTTTATATAATAGGCCCAACTACATTCATTCACTACTAACAAAATTGAGCCCAAACAAAGTGCAAGAAAGAGTAAGGAAATGGGCCACTAAAGCCCATTGATTTAGATATCCAAAAGGCCCAAGTGAAAGGGGAAAATTAGTCATTGACCAACTTGAGTTAATCAGCTAAAAATACTAGGAGAAAGTCGGTCTAAAGTCTCCTTAAAAAGGGACCAAAACCGAGCTCCTTGAGTTAACCAACAAAAGACCAAAAATTTCAGGTTTTCTCTCTAAGTTTCTCTTGGTATTTCTTCATCTTGGAAGGCAACCAAAGGCTACTTTTTGAGTTCTTGAATTAGACCTACACCTTGGGAGTTAAGGTATGTAAAAATAACCATATACTTGATATGAATTTTCCATGGAAAACAAGATAAGTTGGCTGGTTCACTGTGCAGGAATTTCTGGACAGCTTGTGTCCTGAAAGTTGTTGTTTGGTTTTCTTGGCTTTGGAACGATTCTTACCCTGATTTTTTACTTTAATATGATATAAATTTGAGGTTATTAACATGTTATAGTGTGTATATGGTTGCCAAGGTTGCTGGACTGTTTTGCTAGTTCTTTGGGAACAAGTATCCTTATATGATCTTATGTGTTTCCAAAATGGTATTGGACTGTTTTGTTGAGGGGGCTGCTGTTTCACGTTTCCCCCTATGTTTTGAGCTATTTTGTGACTATGTTAAGGTTTATTTGATGTATATATATGTTGGGAACATCTGGTTCAAAGTTGGGACAAGTATGAATTGTTAACGACGAAACGTAGGGAGACGGCGAGATGTTGTGCTTCTTAGTTGAGCGTTTTGTAAAATGGTTATGTGTTGTAGTTATGGACTGTTGCCAGCATGTTATAGAACTAATATAGGCTGTATACATCATGTGTATGATAATCTATGCTGGTTGAATACAGTTAGAATTGAGAAAGTCGGAATAACACCATCGAGTTGATGGTTATACGTTTGTTGCCAAAGTGTTGTGTCTTGTGAGATTGGGCTGTCCAGATGCATTGATTAGCTGCTAATACTAGCTTTAAAACATGATATTGTAGATAAATAGTTGGAAGAAAAGAAGTCATTTCGACGTAAAAACAAGTTGATATGTCGAGGTATGTAAGGCTATTCGATCTCTTATTATTTGGCATGGAATCCAAAATCTTCATTGGCACATAGAGATCTTTACAAACTTCGACATAACCACTCCACTCCTTAACATGTACATGTGTGTCCAGATTCGAGCATTGTCACTGCTGCATACATACATTGGGTACCGTGACATATGAGTCTTCTTTTTAGCTAAATAAAGTTCATACGTTGTTTATGTCCTACATGTTTCACTAATTGTACAACCCACTCTTTTCATTATGATATGATGTTACATGGACACATACTTGTCATTTGTCATGCTTATAGTCTTATAGCTCAAATGTTACGACCACCAAAGATTTATCTCAAAAGTAATAAGAAGATATATGTATACAGTTGCTTCTGTTGGGTGGTATCCCAGGGGTGAAAGGATCACCTAGCATGGGTCAATCCCAGTATTATAGGGGGTATCCCAGGGGTGAAAGGAAAGCCTAGCATGGGTCGATCCTGATATAGACTTACCACTGATCAGCTGGTCATTTGTATTACATGCTGTGCACAGATTATTCATGTAATAAGAGTAAAGTAACATAATTGTTATAAGACACATGACTCCACAATATTCATAAAGGTGGTCTTTTACCCCACAGCAGTACATGGTTTCATTTGAGTTTTTATCTCATGTATTACATGTTGCCTTACATATTCAGTACATTATTTCGTACTGACGTCCCTCTTGGGGGACCTGCATTCCATGCTGCAGGTACAAAAGCTAATACACCTCCCTAGTAAGAGTACAGGATATCAACCGCAGTCACTGAGCTCCAGGTTGCTTCGGGGCTTTGAGTCCCATCATATCTTTTTGCATTGTATAGTATCTTATCATGAGGCGGGGCCTGTGCCGACCCTTATAAGATAACGTTTCTTGTCTAGAGGCTTTGTAGACTACGTAAAGTATAGTATGGTCATGTATCGTATCGTAGACATTGTGGCTCCAACGGCCTAGTCATATAGTATCTTTTGGCTTGCTAGTCCTATTTATCTTTTGAGGGCATGTTTAGTATGAAAGTAACTTATAATGTTCATAGGTAATGTATCGCTACAGGTTGGTTCTCCCGAGCCTTACCGGCAACGGGTGCCAGTCCGCCTTAATAGGAATTGGGGCGTGACAGTACCATAGGCTGAAAATTGACCGGGGCATGCCAGGGAGTTTGGGGATCATCCTAGTATGGTCCGTTTATTTATTCTAGGAAATTTGGGGTGGTCAAACGAGAGAAACAACATGAATGGGGCATTTTTGGGCTAAATTAATATGCTCTAGCCCACGGTTTTAGGGGTTGGCTCGGGGTTCAAGGGTACCGTGGGTTGAAAATTGACCGAGGTGTGCTAAGGAGGTTGAGGATCGTCCCAGTATGGTCATTTATTTATTCGAGGCCATTTGGGTGGTCAAGTTTGCGAAACAGCATGAATGGGGCATTTTTAAGGATACATCGGTGTACTATAGCCCACGATTTTAGGGGTGGGCTCGGAGTCAGGGGGTGCTGTGGGCCAAAAATAGACCGGGGCATGCCAGGGAGGTTGGGTATCATCCCAGTAAGGTCTGTTTATCTATTCTAGGCCATTTAGGTGGTCAAACGGGTGAAACAGGGTGAACTAAGCATTTTTGGGTTAAATCAATATGCTATAGCCTACGATTTTAGGGGTGGGCCTAGGTTTTGGGGGTGTCGTGGACCAAAAATTGACTGAGGCATGCCATAGAGGTTAGGGATCGTTCCAGTGTGGTCCATTTATTTATTAGAGGCTATTTGGGTTGTCAGACAGGAGAAACGGCGCGAATGAGGCATATTTTTAGCCAAATCGGTATGGTATAGCCCACGATTTTGGGGTGGGCCTGGGGGTGTCGTAGGCCTAAAATAGACCAGGGCATGCCAAGGAGGTTGGGGATTGTCCCAGTATGGTCTGTTTATTTGTTCTAGGCCATTTGGGTGGTCAAATGGGAGAAACGACGTGAATGGGGCATTTTTAGGCCAAATCGGTATGCTATAGCCCACGATTTTGGAGGTGGGCTCGGGGTCTGAGGTTCCATCAGTTGAAAATTGATCGGGGTATGCCAGGAGATTAGGGATTATCCCAGTGTGGTCCAATTATTTTTGCGAGGCCATTTGGGGGGTCAAAGGGTGAAAGGCCCAAACGGAGCATTTTTGGGCTAAATCGATGTGCTATAGCCCACGGTTTTAGGGGTGGCCTCAGGGTCCGGGGGTGCTGTGGGTCAAAAATTGATCGGGGCATGCCAGGGAGGTTGGGGATCATCCAGTGTGGACCGTTTATTTATTCGAGGCCATTTGGGTGGTCAAACGGGCAAAATGGAACGAACGGGGCATTTTCAGGCAAAATCGATGTACGATAGCCCACGGTTTTTGGGGTGGGCCCAGGGTTCAGGGCTGTCGTAGGTTAAAAATTGGCCGGGGCATGCCAGCGATATTGGAGATCCTCCCAGTATGGTCCATTTATTTATTCGAGTCCATTTGGGTGGTCAAACAGACGAAACGACACGTACAGGGCATTTTTTGGTCAAATCAGTATAGCCCATAGTTTAGTGGGTGGGCTCAGGGTTCGGCTGTGCCGTAGGCCAAAAATTGACTGAGGCGTGCTAGGGAGGTTAGAGATCATACCAGTGTGGTTCTGTTATTTATTTGAGGCCATTTGGATGGTCAAACGGACAAAAAAGCATGAACGGGGCATTTTCGAGCTAAATCGGTGTGCTATAGCCTATGGTATTGGGGGTGGGCCCAGGGTCTATTTGTGCCATAGGACAAAAATTGATCGGGGCGTGCCAAGGAGGTTGGGGATCATCCCAGTGGGGGTCCGTTTATTTATTCAAGGCCATTTAGGTGGTCAAACGGGCGTAACGGTATAAACGTGTCATTTTCGAGCAAAATTGGTGTGCTATAGCCCACGGTTTTGGCGATGGGCCTGGAGTTCGAGGGTGCATTATGCCAAAAATCGATCGGGGCATACCAAGGATGTTGGCATCGTCCCAGTGTAGTCCATTTGTTTATTAGAGTCCATTTGGGTTGTCAAACGGGTAAAACAACACGAACGAGGCAATTTCGAGCCAAATCAGTGTACTATAGCCTGCGGTTTTAGGGGTGGGCCCAGTTCCAATGGTGACGTGTGCTAAAAAATCAACCGGGGTATGCCAGGGAGGTTCAAGATCATCCCAGCATGATCTATTTATTTATTCGAGGCCATTTGGGTGGTCAAATAGGCAAAACAACACGAACGAGGAATTTTTTAGACCAAATTGGAGTGCTATAGCCCATGGATTTGGAGTTGGGCCTAGGGTCCGGGGATTCCGTAGGATGAAAATCAACCAGGGCATGCCAGGGAGGTTGGGGATCATCCCAGTATGGTTAATTTATTTATTTGAGGCCATTTTGGTGGTCAAATGAGCAAAATGGTGCGAACAGGGCTCTTTCGGGCCAAATTGATGTGCAATAGCCCATGGTTTTGGGGGTGGGCCAGGGTTTCGGGGGTGGCGTAGGTCAAAAATCAATAGATGCATGCTAGAGATATATGGTCCATTTATTTATTCGTGGCCATTTGGATGGTCAAATGGACAAAATGGTGTGACCGGGGCATTTTCGGGCTAAATCGATGTGCTATAGCCAACTAGTTCGGGGGTGAGCTCGGGATCTGGAGGTTCCATGGGCCGAATATCGACCGGGGCATTATAGGGAGGTTGGGGATCATCCTAGTCTGGTTTGTTTATTTATTAGATGGCCATTTAGATGGTCAAACAGGCGAAAAGACATGAACAGTGCATTTTCAGGTCAAATTGGTGTGCTATAGCCTATAATTTTGGGGGTGGCCCCGGGGTCAGGGAATGTCGTTGGTCAAAAATCAATCGTGGCATGCCTGTAAAGTTACATATCATCCCAATATGGTCCGTATATTTATTCGTGGCCATTTGGATGGTCAAACGGGCGAAAAATGCAAACTAGGCATTTTTGGGCCTAATGGACGTGCTATAGGCCACGGTTTTAGGGGTGGGACTAAGGTTTGAGGGTGTCATTTGCCGAAAATCAACCGGGGCATGTCAGAGAGCTTGTTGATCATCCCATTATGATCCGTTTATCTATTCAAGGCCATTTGGGTGGTCAAACAGTTGAAATGGTGCGAACGGAGTATTTTTGGACCAAATTGGTATGTTATAGCCCACAATTTCAGGGTGGGCTCGAGTTTCGGGGGTGCTATGGGCCGAAAATTGACCGGGGCATGACAGGGAGGTTGAGGATCGTCCCTATGTTGTTCGATTATTTATTCGAGGCCATTTAGGTGGTCAAATGGGTAAAACGGCACGAATGGGACATTTTTTGGCTAAATCGGTGTGCTATAGCCCACGATTTTGGGGGTGGGCCCAGGTTCCAGGGGTACCATTGGCCAAAAATCAATCGAGGCATGCCAGGGAGGTTGGGATCATCCCATTATGGTCCATTTATTTATTCAAGGCCATTTGGGTGGTCAAACGGGTGAAACGGCATGAATAGGGAATTTTCAGGCCAAATCGGTGTGCTACTATCCATGGTTTTGGGGTAGGCCCAGGGTTTGGGGATGATGTGGGAGAAAAATCAACTGGGGTGTTCCATGGATGTTGGGGCTCCTCCCAGTATGGTCCGATTATTTATTCGATGCCATTTGGTGGTCAAAAGGGCTAAACGGCCTAAATAGATCATTTTTAGGCTAAATTGGTGTGCTATAGCCAACGATTTTGGGGGTGGGCCCAGGATCCGGGGGTGCCATAGGCCAAAAAATGACCGGGGTATGCCAGAGAGTTTGGGGATTGTCCAGTGTGGTCCATTTATTTATTCGAGGCCATGTGGGTGGTCAAACGGATGAAACAATACGAACAGGGCATTTTCAGGCCAAATCGATGTGCTATAGCCTATGGTTTTGGGGGTGGGCCTAGGTTCTGGGGGTTTCGTGGGCCAAAAATTGACCGGGGCATACCAGAGATATTGGAGATCCTCCCAGTGTGGTCTATTTATTTATTCGAGGCCATTTGGGAAGTCAAATGGGTGAAACGACATGTACAGGCATTTTTGGGCCAAATTGGTATAGCCCACGATTTTGTGGGTGGCCTCGGGGTTCAGGGGTACCATAGGCATAAAATCGACTGAGGCGTACCAGAGAGGTTAGAGATAGTCCCAGTGTAGTCCTTTTATTTATTCGTGGCCATATGTGTGGTCAAACGGGTGAAACGGTGCAAACATGGTATTTTCAAGCTAAATCGGTGTGCTATATCCCACGATTTTAGGGGTGGACCCAGGGTACGGGAGTGCTGTGGGCCGAAAATTGACTAGGGCATGCCAGAGAGGTTGAGTTGAGGATTGTACTAGTGTGGTCCATTTATTTTTGGAGGCTATTTGGATGGTCAAACGGGTGAAATGGCACAAATGGGGAGTTTTCGGGCCAAATTAGTATGCTATAGCCCATGGTTTTGGGGGTGGGCACAAGGTTCGAGGTACCGTGGGCTAAAAATTGATTGGGGCATGCCAGGGAGGTTAGAGATCATCCCATTGTTGTCCATTTATTTATTCGAGGCCATTTGGGTGGTCAAATGTGTAAAACGGTGCGATCGGGGAATTTTTGGACCAAATTGGTGTACTATAGCCAACGGTTTTGGGGGTGGGCTTGGGGCTTGGGGTGCGGTGGGCCAAAAATTAACTAGGCCAAAAATAGGCCAAACGGCGCGAACGGGGTATTTTTGGTCCAAATCGATATGCTATATAGTCCATGGTATTGGGGGTAGGCCTAGGGTCCAGAGGCGTCGAGGGCTAAAAATTGACTGGGGTATGCCAAGGAGGTTGGGGATCGTCCCAGTGTGGTACGTTTATTTATTCAAGGCCATTTGAGTGGTTAAACGAGCAAAACGACATGAATGGAGTATTTTCGGGTCAAATCATTGTGCTATAGCCCACGATTTTAGGGGTGAGCCAGGGCCCGGGGGTGCCGTGGGAGGTTGGGGATTGCCTCAGTGTGGTTCGTTTATTTATTCGAGGCCATTTGGGTGGTCAAACGGGCGAAACAATATGAACGGGGTACTTTCGGGCCAAATCTGATACGAGTTAAATGGCCACCTTAGCTTTCGATGACATCATTCGAAGTCAGTACGTGGGGCATCAAGCTTTGGTCATATTGAGGACAGGGGATCCTACATGGAGGGGCCGATTTGAGTACACCAAAGAGCAATCTTACGCGTGGAAGATTGCTTGGAGCATTAAAAATTGAGGACTCACGGTTTTGGGCCTTTATTATGGGTATTTTGATCACTTAGCCTTGTCCAAGTAAGACTCCATGACCACCCCTTTTCATTAAGGGTATTATGGTCATTTTGTTATGTAATCAGTTAGACTATAAATAGGTTCTATTAGTTCATTTGCTAGTTAGTTTTTTTGAATGATGAAATATTGAAATATTGAAAGCCCTCTCTTGGAGATAAGAACACCTTAGTGTAGTCTTAGTTAGGGCTTGGAAAAGCTATAGTAGTTTAGGGCTTGGAAAAGACAATATTGACATTTGCTTAGAAACGGTGGTTCTTGAGGTGAGTTGATTCCCTTAGCGGTCACCGTAAGAAGACTGGTGTTTGATTATTGTGACTTTGAGGGTCTTTTATTCAATATATGTGTTGGTTCTCATTGTTTCGTAAATCTTATGTCATCTTGCCTATCCCTTATCTTATTTCACTTTGTATGTTTGTATCTTGTCTTCTTTATCTCATGTATTTGCGTTGTTGTTGTGACTTGTCTCTATCTTGCTCTCGGTTTCTCCTTGTGTTGTGGACTGTTTTAGCACTTCTTAGATCGTTCCCGTATCATTTGGTATCAGAGCTAAGGCTGGTTGTGTTCCTACACTACCAATCTTGGGCTCTCTTAAGTCGAAAAATAAAAAAAAGGTGTTGAAAAACTGAAAAACTTAAAAATTGTAATCTGTCCACGTTTTTTTTTTTTGTGTTTTGGCCGATTTGAAGCCTAGTTTTCTTTTAATTTTTGTTTTTTTTGTTGTTTCTAGTGTTAGTCCCTTATTCAGTAACACTTATAGAGTCTAGATCTAAATTTTGAGTCATTTCCAAGTTGTTTTTGAACTTTGAAGGTTGCTGTTTTTTGAGGATTGGTGGCTTGAAAAAGTGTTGTTGAAGTTTGTTGTTCAGATTGTGGCTTAAAAACGTTTTGTTGATGTTGTTGTTGAGGATTGAGCTTGAAAAATGTGTTGTTGATGTGTGGGATCCAAGTTGAACCATAGAACTCCAAGTTTCAAAAGTTGTGTTCTTGGTTTTCTTCACCATCTTCATATTTTATTGAAGAGAAAATGGTTGTTTAATCTTAGAAATTGAAGAAAGAGAGTGTCTTGTTGTTAGTCTTGAAAGACACAACTCTAAGACATCCAAAGGGGAAAGGGGAAACAAGGGTTTCAAAAGTTGTCTTGCCAAAAGAGAGAGAGTCCACCTACCAAGACTTACAAAAAGGGAAAGAGCCAAAAGTCTTTCAAAAAGGTATTTAGCCAAAAAGGTGCAAAAAAGTCTCACACTTTTTGAACTTGAAAAAAAGGCTTCAAAGTCTTGTTGTTACCCTCCCATAGCGGAAATTCCACCATTCCCCACTTGAAATTTTATCCATACAATTTGAAGACAAGAAAATTTCTCAAACTTTCAACAATTTTAACGTCCCATAGGAGGTTGCCACATCATCATCCTAAAAACCGACCCTTAGGCTCAAAATTTCAGATTTCTAAGTTTTATTTCTTGTTTCTTTAGTTTCAATTTTATTGATCCTAGTACTAATAGATAAACTAGTAATCACCTACTAGGTTGTTAATTAGTTTTTGAATACGTTTCTTTCGTGTCTTCGTTATTTGTGTGCTTTTCTCGTTTGTAACTTGTAGTAACTTCTTTGTTTCAAGTTCATAATTTAATTTTGTTTTTTGTATTGAGTCAATCAAAACAAGAATCCATTCCGGCCACTAAGTAGAATTGACTACCGAAGTATAAGCAACTTTCAATATTCCCCGCTCCAATTGTAAGGATCACAAAGGTGAGTATCTATAAGTGTTGGTGAGGAGCTTTTACTACTAATCTTGTTTGTTCATTTTGTAGGTTTATTTCTTTGTTTGTTTTAGTTATAATTGCAATGGAACCTAAGGCTTCCACCTCTCAAACCATGGACAACAATGTCACCAATGTCATTTTGGCCTACCTTGACACTATTTCTTGAGACATGGCTATGGTGAATGAAATATTGGATCATATGGTAGGTCCAAGGGAGCAAGTGGTATTCCCGGAAACACGTGAAGATGAAGACTATAGCTCATGTGATCTAGAAGGTAAAATAGATAACTCTTACACTTTTATGCGTGAAAATGAGAATTGTGTGGCTAGTAGCCCATTGAGTATGAGTAGTGGCTTACTTACTTGTGAGTCTAATGATTCTTTTCCTCTTTTTGATGATGTATAT
This sequence comes from Capsicum annuum, assembly GCF_002878395.1. Taxonomy (NCBI): domain Eukaryota; kingdom Viridiplantae; phylum Streptophyta; class Magnoliopsida; order Solanales; family Solanaceae; genus Capsicum; species Capsicum annuum. The sequence goes on from NC_061114.1 coordinate 114,315,785, forward strand.
ATTGTGGGTGTGGATACACTAGTTGATCCTATTGATGACCAAATTGACTCTTCTTGTAAGATCAATTTATGTCCAACTAGTATTGAAGCCAATATGTTGAACGAGAGTACATCATCTTGTGTAAATAATGTTGATCAACTTATTTGTGAAACTTTCCCACCACTTGAGGTTATGTGTGTTGTAATTAATGGAACTCAAGTGAGTGAAGTATTTGAGAATGTTGGTCAAAAAACTAAGAGTGAACCTGTGAGCTATCCTTATGATATGGATTCCATGGTTTCCGTAGCTCATAGGGATAATCTTGTACTTTAAACCTCTTTGAAACTTGATAATTGTCTTTTAGAGAGTAAAGAACGAACTTGTTCTAAATATGCCCATAATATAGATCATGCTTGATACGCCCAAATTACAACTCTCAGTAGAAAGTGTAAGCGGTCCCTGTCAAATATAGAACCCAACTCGATTGGGTGTCGAATCCCATAAGGAATACTGTTCTCCCTAAGTGTCGTAATTGTTATTAGACTATTGATCAGAGTTTCTTAACCAAAATGGGGGTTTGGTTTTTCTTTAATTTGTAAAATGATAAATTGTAACAAGATTAGTTCAACTAATGATTTTCTCCATATTTCGTAACTTTATGAGATTAATCAAACTAGGGATATGATCACCAAAATGCCAACATCATTTGGGTTGTGAATTATTTATGAGTTCCACTTAACAAATTCAATTGCAAGAAAGGTTGAATCCTATTCTATATCCATTAGTTTCTCAACCTAAATGGATAGGTTATCCTATAATTTTCTCAAACTCATAGAATGCCTTATTCTTTCAACTTAATTCTCATGTAAGCTAATCCTATTAGGGAATTATCTATTAATCTAAAGGTTAAGGCCCTTAGAATTCATGTAAACACCTTATTTTCCCCACAAACACTTTACTCTCAGACAAGTGGTGTTCTAGGGCTTACTCCTCAAGTTTGCAACCAAGAAAAGTCATGAAATTGAAGAAAGGCTTATGCAATGTTATTCAATTAAGGAACTCAAATTGATTCCCAACCCATAGATGCATTTTACATTAAGGATCCCATAATCCTAGTTATGAGATTTATCCACAACACTCCATTAAAGATAAAGAATTCATTCTTGTATTATTCATAAATAAATGAAAAGTTTACTTACAAAGAACCTCAAGAATTAGTTCTTGAATCTTCAATGATCAGTTGTTTGATACTAAAATTTCCCAAAGTACTTGGATACCAAGAAGTTCAATAGATGAAAAGAAAATTTGTAGAAGGTAAAAAATGCGTTCTTAACCCTAAAATTTGGTATTTATATGTCCCAGCTAAAAAAAAGAATTTAAAATTTAAAAATGGAAAAATCGTGTCCCATTTGATGGTCTATATGATGGACCGTCAAAGATCTGATGGCCACCATCTTTCCCATCACTCGATTAATCCAAATGGCAGTTTCTGGATAACATCTGACGGTCCACCTGGCGGTCCGTTGATGGAATGATGTCCGCCATCTTTACCATCGTGGAGTCCTTTTGGAAAACAGCTTCTGGATAAGAACTGACGGTCAATCTGGTTGTCCGTCCCAATATTGATGGTCCACCACTTTGATCGTCATGGAATTTCTCTAGAGAACAGGTTCTGGATAAGAGTTGATGGTCAATCTGGTGGTCTGTCCCATGTTTGATAGTCCACCACCTTGATCGTCACGAAGTCCCTATGAGAAGTAGTTTCTAGATAAGTGTTGACGGTCCTTCTGGTGGTCTGTCACATGTCTGACGGTCCGCTATATTGTCCGTCACTCAATTCCTGTGGAGGCCTTGTTCTAGTTCAACTTGATGATATATATTGTAGTTTGTCGTAAACCTGATAGTCCGTCATTTTGACCGCCAATTCCCTTTTTCTGCTACTTTCTCCAGTTTTCTTCTGTGGTTATCTCCTTTTCACTAAAACACTAAATTGCACACATAAACAATAAAATGACAGACAACCAACCATTGAAATATTCTCTTATGCAAACATTCACTCATCAGCTTAATCTCATGCATTTAACACAACAGAATCCACACCTAGCATTTTTTATAATTCAGCACACAAGCATGAATGTTACATCCCACGGATAAAAGCAAATTCAGTAAAAATTCGATTGCCCTCACAACAAAGAAGTCCACCACTCATTATATGATGTGGACACTGTCTAGCTCTCACACTCACAATAAAAAAGTTTCAAACATAGCCTAAGTACCCATAGAATTTCCCTGGATATATGACCCATCCTCATGGTTGACTCACTAGGATCAAACAGGTCTTTTCAAGGCTTACAACAAGGTTTAGGATTAGGTGGGGTATGTTTTTGGGTGAAGTGACTCATTGAAACTTAACTCTCCTTGCCTTAGCATATTTTCACACTCAATCTTCTACTTATGTCAATTGTTTTTAATAGAATAACCATTCACCCTCAACTTATGCTGATGAAGGCAGTGACCAATTATTTCTAATTGGATTCTAGCTCATACTCCATTGAGGTCTTTCATTTTTTTACACTAGCCACCTTCAACTTAGATTCTTTGTCTAAGTTAAAATATACAATGTTAGCATTTGGATAAGTTCAGAGCTAAATATTAAAGTCCTATAGAGAGTTACTGACAGGAGCAAGAGGTTAACCAATTCTTAAAGGTACAAGATATGTTCAAACAGGAACAATCTTTCAGGCCGGGTCGCTTTTTTAGGTTAGAAGGTTTAGAACTTCAAGGTGGCCTATTATCCTATCCTAATGACTCCACTAGAATACTGTATCCATGTCTTGAGCAAGTTCTAGGTCTTATCCTATGAAAGAAATATAAGTAAATCCTCACAGCCATAGGCATCAAAGTTAAACATCCTTTACAATTCTCAGAATGTTCATTACATGATTCATGCACTTTTTTACAGACCAATACTGAATACAAAATTATTGATGGTTATTTGCACATGCTTAACGAAAAAACTAAATAATTACAGGCACATTTTCAATGTCTTATGCCAATATCATTCATTCTCCATATTTACAACTAAGTGCTGAAACAGAACCAATTCATAGATTGTCATTAAATACTTGTATTTACATTACGCTTTGCAGAATTTAAATGCAAAAATAAAAACAACCTTGACATGCCTCTTCTACTAGATAGAACATGATTGGATTTAGAAAATCAACAACAACATCCAACCATGGTGTAAATACTCCCACCTCCACACAAAAAACTATGCATTATCCTCAAAGCAATAAATTACCGTACATGAGAATTGGGATATTTACGTGGCCTCTCACTTCTTTGAGGCATCTGTCAAGTGTGGTGAGTCTTCATTATCCTCACCCTGCAAAATGTTGGCCCCTATGGTGGTAGGAGTACTCACAACTTCACCCTCGACATTTTGAGGGACGGTTTCCCGAATTGAACCTGCACTTCTCCCCCTTTTTGGGGCAGCACTAGTAGACACTCCTGCCACTTCATTTTCTAGTTCTTTTTTCTTTTTTTCAGCTTTCTTCTTTGATTTCTTCACAGCTCTCCTCAGGTTGTGCTGGTCTAACTCCTCAGGTGACATTGCTTCTCTCTTTCTCCTTTTTTCTTCTTTTTGTGCCGCTTGTTCATCCATTTTCTACTTGCCTTTATCCTTCACTGGTCTACCCATTAGATATAGAATACCCTCATCATCATGACTTACCGCCAGAGTCAGATCAAATACAGGCGGTTGTGATTTTTTCTTCTTTAACTCAGCTATGTCAGCCTTTGCCTGCTCAAATATAGCCATGAGCTTGGCAAGATCAGGAAGAGATAGTGAATCTAGCCTTTTGTTGATGTGAGCTTCCATGTTATCCATCCTCACTTGAATAGTTTGAAATGGCCTGACTACTTCGGCCACGATTTCATCCTCAAAAGGTTTGAAATCTCCAACCCACTTTTCTAACTTCTTTTGGAACCGCTTTTGATTCTTTAAAACTTTGACAAAATTCATTGGGTTGAATCTGTATTCCACAAAATTTGCTCTACTAGCAAACTGCGTAGAATCTGATCCTACAGACGTACCCTGGGGCATATAATCAGGAGGCACATATATGGTAATGGGTAAAGGCATACCTTCGGGCATTTCTGTGGCTTTGGGAACTGGTATAGACTGAGACTGATGTACTGGAGGCTTGTTTACTCGAATGTAAAACTTCAACTCATCTCTGTACTTCTCAATGTCCTATTTATGAGTGGCTGAAAATTCATTATCAACGTCTCGAATCAGTGGCACACTAGCTTTTTTGCATAATGCAGTAATCAAACATGGGAAAGGTATGGAAGTAGTCTGCTTATTTTCCCTCACAAATATCTCGTTTGCAATTACCTGGCCGAAATCAATGTCCAAACCCAAAATCAAATTGGCTACCACCACGGCCCTATGATTATCCTGGTTTCCATATCCTTTAGTTGGTAATAAACTTAATCGAACAACAGCCCACCAGAACTTAGCCTTGAAACTAAGTGTGAATTTTGGAAAGCGTTCATTGGGGTTAGTTGCCCAGGACAGATTTCCATCATCAGTGATCAACGATGCTGCCCAACATCTTTGGCCTGAAGCATTTCTCATTCTATATTCGAAATCAGGGACAGTAGGTAGAGCTTCGTATGCTGGCCCAAACAACATTCTGTTGATAGTTCGGGCTAACATATCAATAACAACTCCTCGAACTGGAACAGACTCCCTATTTGGTCTATTCAAAATAGGAGTCCCCTTCGGACATTCTTCTTTTACCAGAAAAGTATAATTTGCAAAGAATTCCCTTACCCAGTTTGGTTGGTACTCCCCTAGTGGCGTGCTCATCCATGCTAATCCATAATTATTGAATCGGCGTTCCAGTTCTGGATATTCATGAAGCTCCGTGGCCATAATCTGATGTTATTCAGAGAATGATCTTTGGATCCCTCGAGCAGTGGGTGTAACCCATCATAAAACTCCTTTTATGCTCCCTCAGTTTGCCATCTAATAGCATCTCGTATTTGAGGATCCTTCTGCCCGATCACGTTTTCAGCTTCAGGTTTAGGGACTTCTCCTTGGTTCTCCACGTTAGCCGCTTCAGTTTTCTCTTCTATAGGTAATGGTTGAGTTGAAGCAACTTTCGCTTCATCTGGACTTGAATCAGTAAAACTAATGCTATTGTCACTCCCCTCCTCAAACTGGGTGATTATGATGGCTTCTCTTCCCGTTTGCCTGGTGTTATAGGCTAGTGCGGATGTGTTTCTACATCGCTGAGATTTTCCTTCCATGGTTTGTGTATTTTTAGGAGCCATGTCACCTGAAAATGGATTAAGAAATCAGTACAAGGTAAAACACAGGCAAAATAGTTCACAGTGAGGCCTGACAGGAGATTTGACGATCCACCAGTGGTGGGATGGTCCGTCAGATCCACCGTTAGCTTTATCCTCTATGTTTCATTTTTTTGACTTTTGGGACGGTTAACTTGGTGGTCCGTCAAAAACCTGATGGTCCACCAGTTTGACCATCAAATACAATCCAGAAACTTATTGTCTTTAACCTTTGGGACGGTCAACTTGGTGGTCCATCACAAAGTTGATGGTTCGCCATGTTGACCGTCAGACCTTCATCCTCAGGCACATTTATGTGTTCGACTGATTTTTAGTGCAGCTTAAGATCAAATCAATTTTTAGCTTGAACAACAGCATTAAAACCATATTTTAAGCAAGACTTCATCCACTAAATCAAACTTAAGCATAAATCATTCAAACTCAACACCATTAGACTAAATCATGAAACAATCCATACCCTTACTCTTCAAATGAACAAGAGAAAAAAAGTAAATGCTCATACCATGATGTTGCAGTATTCTACTTTCTTAAGACTTCAGAGACTGAACTACTTGCAACTTCTATCACTTTTGTTACTCTTTAGTTTATGATGGGGATAAGGAAAGAATTACCTAGCTTAAATAGAAAAATAATAGAGGAGTAGAGGAGTCTCAGATAGGATAACTCAGTTCAGGTTCTTTGAATCTTGGAGAAGAGGAAAAATCAAAGGTCATGGAACGGTTACAGTGAGTGTACCCGCTCAATTTTATTCTTTAAAACTCATTCCGGGTCAAATACAGAGTACTTATAAAGAGTACCAATTTAACCCAACCCGATTCAAAACTAGGGTTAAAGTGACGGTCGAATTGATGATCCATCATAAGTGTGACGGACCAGCGCTAGGAACGTCACCCTCAGCAGTCGATGAGTTTCTATTTCGGTATGATGGTTAATGGGATGGTCAACCACAATCGTGATGGTCCACCGAATTGGCCGTCACTACTTACTAGAATGCAAGTCAGCAGTCTTGCTTCTGAAAGCTTCTTTGACGGTCCATCATATACTTGACGGTCCGCCAATCATGCCGTCATGCCCTATCCAGTGAATGCATTTTCCTTCCTATTTTTGATAGTTCAGTATGGTGTTCCGTCAGTAGTTTGGTGGTCCTTCAATTGTACCGTCGTAACTTTCCAGTAGCTCAAATGCACCCAATTTTCCTCTTTACAGCACTTCTGGTCCTGTACACTTCATAAACACATCAAAATTTCCCAAAAACATAAAATAGAATCTACTTATGGTTACAACAACATGTTATGGGTTGCCTCCCACTAGCGCCTGATTTAACGTCGCGGCACGACTTAGGTATCTCGAATACTCAGAATTCGTTGAGGTAAAAGACATCAACACTTTTTATTAGGTCTTTTGGACCAATATAAAGTTTGATTCTTTGCCCATTTACTTTGAAGACACTACCATCCTCGTTTTCAAGCTTGAACACTCCAGATGAGTAGACTTGGCTAATTTTAAATGGGCCTGACCATTTGGACTTCAACTTACCCGAAAATAGCTTCAGTCTAAAGTTGAAAATAAGGACCAAATCACCTTTTATAAATTCTCTCTGTGTAATCCTTTGGTCACGGTATTTCTTCATCATTTCTTTGTACAAGTCAGCTCTTTTATAAGATCTGAGATGGAATTCATCCATCTCGTTAATCTACTCCAATCTTAGATCAGCTGCTTCTTTCCAATGCATATTCAGCCTTTTTAGAGCCCACAAGGCCTTATGTTCCAGCTCAATTGGCAAATGATATGCCTTCCCATAAACTAGCTGATATGGTGACATGCCAATTGGTGTCTTAAAAGTAGTTTGATACACCCAAAAGGCATCATCAAACTTTCGAGACCAATCTTGTCTACTGGCATTCACCATTTTGGCGAGAATGGCCTTGATCTCGCGATTCAACACCTCCACTTTCCCACTAGTTTGTGGGTGATAAGGAGTTTCTACATGGTATTGTTTTACTCCGTACTTCTCCAGTATAGCCCTGAAGACTTTATTACAAAAATGGGATCCCCATCACTTATGATTGTTCTTGGTACTCCAAAGCGGGATAATATATTCTTTTTCAGAAATGCCACAACTCTTTTTCCTTCATTGTCAGCCAACGCTACCTCTTCTACCTATTTTGATACATAGTCTACAGCTACTATGATGTATTTTAACCCATAGGAGCTTACAAATGGGCCCATGAAGTCAATGCCCCATACATCAAATAACTCTACTTCCATCATCTTGGACATTGGCATCTTATGACGTTTTGAGATTGATCCTTGTCTCTAACATTGATCACATCTACGAACGAGCTCATACGTATCTCTGAATAGTGTGGGTCAATAGTACCCACTCTGCAATACTTTTTGAGCAGTGCGGTCGCCTGCATGGTAACAACCAACAGGTGAAGCGTGGAATGCTTCCAAAATATTCAGCATCTCCACATCTGGTACACAGCGCCTAATAACACCATCTGCACATCACCAAAAAATATAGGGGTCATCCCAAAAATACTGGGTAACATCATGAAGGAAGTTTTTCCTTTGATGAAAGGAAAGATTATCTGGCATCACCTCACTTGCCATGTAGTTTACGAAATAGCATACCACAGAATCTGCTTGAACTTAGCAGCTAGTATCTTCTCATCCGAAAAGAAATCATCAATATCTAACTTGTCCTTGATTGCTTGTTCACATTCAAGCCTGGATAAGTGATCAGCCACCTGATTTTCGCACCCCTTGCGATCCTTTACTTCAAAGTATAATTCTTGAAGCAACAATACCCATCGGATCAATCTTGGCTTCACATATTTCTTAGCCATTAAGTACCTTAGAGCTACATGATCCATGTGGACCACCACCTTAGTCTCTAGCAAATACGCCCTGAATTTCTCAAAGGCATAAACCACAGCCAGAAGTTCTTGTTCACTGACAGTGTAGTTCTTTTGAGCCCCATTCAGGGCTTTGCTAGCATAGTAGATTGGATGAAATAACTTATCCTTTTTCTGGCCCAACACAGCTCCAAGCCCCACCCCGCTAGCATCGCACATTAGTTCAAACGGCTCTATCCAGTCGAGAGAAATAATAATTGGAGCCTCCACTAACTTCAGCTTAATGCATTCAAACGCCTGCCTATAGTCATCATCAGAAGATAACTTGGCCTCTTTTTCAAGAAGTTTGCACAATGGGTTTGCAACCTTCGAGAAATCCTTTATAAATCTACGATAGAATCCTGCATGTCCAAGAAAGCTACGTACCCTTTTTACAGAGATAGGGGGAGGTAGTTTCTTGATAACCTAAACTTTGGCCTTATCTACCTCAATACCTTTTGGAAAAATTTTATGACCGAGAATAATGCCCTCTTTCACGATGAAGTGGCATTTTTCCCAGTTAAGGACCAGGTTAAACTCTTCACACCACTGTAATGCTCAACTTAGATTCAGTAAGCATAAGTTAAAGGAATCTCCAACCACTGAAAAATCATCCATAAAAACCTCCAAGGTGTCTTTAACCATATCAGAGAAAATTGATATCATATACCTCTGGAATGTAGCTGGTGCATTACATAATCCAAAGGGCATCCTTTTAAAAGCAAATATTCCATATGGGCACGTGAACGTCATTTTCTCCTGATTCTCAGGAGCAATGGAGATCTGATTATACCCAAAATACCCATCCAAGAAATAGTACCAGCCTCTGTTTGCCAATCGATCAAGTATCTGATCCATGAATGGCATTGGAAAGTGATCTTTCAATATCCACGAATTTAGCTTTCGGTAGTCCATACACACCCTCCAACCTGTAACAGGCCTGAGTGGAATTAGCTCATTTTTCTCAATGGCCACTACCACCCCTACATCTAGTTACTTGATGATTTTTTTCTTCACCACCTCTTGCATAGGTGGATTTAAGCGACGCTAATGCTCAATAGTGGGTACATAATCTTCCTCTAACTGAATCTTGTGCATATATATGCCAGGAGGGATACCAATGATATTTATAATAGACAACCAATAGCTCTCTTGTATCTCTTAAGAAAAGAGATGAGAGCTTCTACTTATTGTTCGCCGAGATTAGAAACAATAATAACTGGCAGCGTATTTCCACTACCCAAGAACACATACCTCAGATGACTAGGTAGCTCCTTCAAGTCTAACATTAGTGGATCTTCAATGGATGGCTTCGCCAATGGTGAAGGTTGATTCTTAAGGTCAAGATCCAGATTCTTGGGGGCATAAGAATACGACCCCATTACTGTCAAACCACAGATAGTTTCTTCATACTCATCAATATCCTCACGATCAAAGTTCATGAGCACAGCAGCTGATGGCTCAATAGTAAAATTCTCCTGTAAAGATAATTCCAGCTCTTCCACATAATAAATATCAACTATAGAGAACACATTCATTTCTTTGGGCTGCTTCATTGATTTGCATACATCGAAATGCACCACTTCATCATTCATCCAGAATAAAAGATTATTTGCTTGCAAATCTATAAACACACTTCTGATTGCAAGAAAAGGTTGACCCAAGATTATGAGCACCTCGAAGTCTACCTCACAATCCAAATAACAAAATCTGCACGAAAAATGAAGGTATCCACCTTCACTAATAAATCATACAGAACCCCAACCGACTATTTTACCGACCTATCTTCTATTATAAGCCGCATGTTAGTTGGTGTAGGATCTCCCAACCCTATCTATTTATAAATGGCTAGTGGTATTAAATTAATGCTAGCCCTGAGATCACATAAGGCCTTGGGAAAATCCAAAGACCCCACCGTACAAGGAATAGTAAAGACTCCTGGATCTGCCTTCTTCTGAACTAATGACGTTGTAGCAATTGCACTACATGATGGAGATTATCAACTGGTTCATAACTTGCTGCTCTCGTCTTTATCAAAAGGTCCTTCATGAATTTGGCATACCCTGGTATTTGCTTTAATGCCTCAACCAAAGGCACATTTATAGTCAGTTGCTTCAACATAAACATGAATCTACTGAATTCATGTCGTCAATCTTCTTTTTTAGTCATTGAGGGAAGAGAGGTGGTGGTTTTGGCAAAGTTTTAACCACAACTTCCTTTTCCTTGTCCTTTTTTATTTCAAATATAATGGTCTGCTGATAATCAGGTACAGTATCTGGAATAACCCTATCTGATCCTGCAGATTCCATAAAATTATCAATATAAGCTTCATCCACATCTTCTGCTATCACATCAACTACTGGTTTACCCACAAATTGGCTCTTCAACACCTTACCACTTCTAATGGTAATTTCCATGCACGATCCATCATTCTTAGGTTTTAGACTGTGTCACTAGGTAACGTACCGACCTTTCTTTGATTAAGTGCCACCAAAAATTGGCCCATTTGCTGTTCCTATTATTTGATCGACGTAGAATATGAGTCAACCAATTGGTTCATTAAAGATAAATCATTTTTTACCTCAAGTACTCCAGCTTTGGTTGCTTCTACTCCTTTCAATAGCTTGGCCATCATGTCCTCCATGGACATCTTCCCAGAACTAGATGTAGCTGCATCATGACTTCCAGGAGGAATATACAACCCACTCCTGTCATTTTTTCTTTTCTAATTTTCTTGGTCATGATACTTGTATCAGGTTCGATCATAATAGTTCTAACCTTGGTTTCCTTGGCCACTGCCTTGGAAACCCCTTGATTGTTTAAGTAACTCGTTTTTTCTTCAGAATCGGAATCAGCTCTTCCCTGTGATGCAACAGCTTTAACCATCTCTGTCTTTCCTGATAATAAATGCTTAGTGAGAAGGTCCATCTGCATTTTCATTTGAGCTATATCTTAGTCAGGTTCCTTTTCCCTTCGCCTCTGTTCTGCAGTCATACCAATAGATACAATAGAGCTTGTTACCTCAGAATCCCTGGTATGCTAAGCTCTACTCTGATTTGTCATACAATCTAGCATCTCAGATGCCTCAATAAAGGTGAGATCCATGAATAACCCACCTGCAGTATTATCTACCACTAGCTTGGTCACCGAATTCAAGGCTCTATATAATATCTCCATCAAATAGACATTTGTAATCTTATGATTTGGGCACCGCATAAGCTTCTTATTGAACGTCTCCCAAGTTTCATGGAGAGCCTCAGTTGGAAGCTGTCTAAAATTGCTAATCTCATCTCTCAATTATGCTCTCTTAGTCGGCAGAAAAATCTTTCTACGAAAGCGTCTTTCAATTGTCTCCAATTGATGATAGAGTCGAGAATTAGCCCATTCAACCATAGAGTTGCCTCTTCAGATAGAGACAATGGAAATTGGTGTAAATGAATTGCATTCTGACCAACCCCTGGATTGTCAGGGTGCCATTGGCTGAAATTATCTGAGGTATGCCAGGGAGGTTAGAGATCATTCCATTTTTATTCATTTATTTATTCGAGGCCATTTGGGTGGTTAAGCGATGTGAGCGGGGCATTTTTGGGCTAAATCAGTGTGCTATAGCCTACGGTTTTGGGGGTGGGCTCGGGGTCTGGGTGTGTTGTGGACCTAAAATTGATTGGAGCGTGCTAGGGAGTTTGGGGATCATCCCAGTGTGGTCCATTTATTTATTGGAGGATATTTAGGTGGTCAAACCAGCGAAACAGCGTGAATGGGGCATTTTCGAGCCAAATAGGTGTGTTATAGCCCACAATTTTAGGGGTGGGCCCGAGGTCCGGGGATGCCATGGGTTCAAAATCGATCGGGGCATGCCAGGGAGGTTGGGGATAGTCCCAGTATGGTTCGTTTATTTATTTGAGGTCATTTGGGTGGTCAAACGGGCGAAACGATCCAAACAGGGCATTTTTGAGTCAAATCGGTGTGCTATAGCCCACGATATTTGGGGTGGGCCTGGGGTCTGGGGTGCTGTAGGTTGAATAGTGATAGAGGTGTGCTAGAGAGGTTGTGGATCATCGCATTATGGTTTGTTTATTTATTCAAGGCCATTTGGATGGTTGAACGGGCGAAACGGCACGAATGGGACATTTTTGCGATAAATCAGTGTGCAATAGCCCACGGTTTTGGGGGTGGGCCCGGGGTCTAGGGGTTCTGTAGGCCCAAAATTAATCAGGACATGCCAGGCAGGTTGTGGATCATCCCAGTGTGGTCCTTTTATTTATTCGTTCATATTTGGGTTGTCAAATGGACAAAACGGTGTGAATGGGGCATTTTCGGGCTTAATCGGTGGGCTATAGCCCATGGTTTCAGGGGTGGTGCCCGGGGTCCACGGACGTTGTTGGGCAAAAATTGATCGGGGCATGCTAGGGAGGTTCGGGATCGTCCTAGTGTGGTTTGTTTATTTATTTGAGGCCATTTGGGTGGTCAAACGGGCGAAACGGAATGAATAGGGCATTTTCGAGCCAAATCGGTGTCCTATAGCACACGGTTTTGTATGTGGGCCCAATTTTTGGGGGTACCGTGGGCCAAAAATAGATAGGGGCATGTTGGGGGTTGGGTATCGTCCCTGTGTGTCCGTTTATTAATTTGAGGTTATTTGGGTGGTCAAACGGGTGATACGGTATGAAGACAACATTTTTGGGCCAAATTGGTTTCTATAGATTATGGCTTCGGGGGTGGGTCAAAAATCGATCGGCGATTGCCAGGGAGTTTGGGAATTATTCTAGTGTGATCCATTTATTTATTCAAGGCCATTTGGGTTGTCGAACAGGCAAAACAGTCCGAACGGGGCATTTTCGGGCCAAATTGGTGTGCTATAGCTACGGTTTTGGGGGTGCCGTGGTTAAAAATTGACCGGGGTATGCCAGGGAGGTTGGGGATTGTCCTAGTGTGGTTTTTTTATTTATCTAAGGCTATTTGGGAGGTCAAACAGGCAAAACGGCACACACGAGGCATTTTTTGGCCAAAGTGGTGTGCTATAGCGCTCAGTTTCAGGGGTGGGTCCTGGGTCCGAGGGTATCATCAGCCAAATTTTGATCGGGGTGTGACATGGAGGTTGGGGATCATCCCAGTGTTGTCCGTCTATTTATTCGAGGCCATTTGGGCGGTCAAACAAGCGAAATGGCACAAACGAGGAATTTTTAGGCTAAATTAATGTGCTATAGCCCACGGTTTTGGGTCAGGGTCCATTGGTGCCATTGGTCGTAAATTGATCGGGTCATGCCAAGGAGGTTGGGGATCGACCCGGTGTGGTCCATTTATTTATTCGAGGCTATTTGGTTGGGCAAATGAGCAAAACGGTGCAAATGGGGCATTTTTGGGCCAAATCGGTGTACTATACCCATGGGCTAAAAATAGATCGGGGCATGCCAGGGAGGTTGGGGTCTTGGAGATCATCCCATTGTGGTCCGTTTATTTATTCGTGGCCATTTGGGTGTCAAACGGGCAAAACGGCATGAACGAGGCATTTTGGGCTAAATCGATGTGCTATAGCCCACGGTTTCGGGGGTGGCCCTGGGATCCGTGGGTGCCGTTGGATGAAAATTGACTAGGGCATTCCAGGGGGGTTGAGAATCATCCAGTTTTGTTGATTTATTTATTCAAGGCCATTTGGGTGGTCAAACGGGAGAAACGGCACAAACGGAGCATTTTTGGGCTAAATCGATGTGCTATAGCTCACGGATTTAGGGGTGGGCCCTGGTTCTGGGTTTGCCGTGGAGCTAAAATTGACCGGGGCATGACAGGGAGTTTGGGGATCATCCCAGTGTGGTTCTTTTATTTATTTGAGGCCATTTGGGTGGTCAAATGAGCGAAACAGCGTGAACGAGACATTTTTGTGCCAAAACGGTGTGTTATAGCCCACAGTTGGGTTTGCGATTCGGGGATGCCGTGGGCCAAAAATAGACTGGGTTATGCTAGGGAGGTTGGGGATTTTCCCAGTATAGTTCTTTTATTTATTCGAAGCTATTTGGGTGGTCAAACGGGCTAACGGGGCATTTTTGTGCCAAATCAGGTACGCTATAGCCCATTGTTTTAGGGGTGAGCCTAGGGTTTAGGGTACTGTGGGCCGAAAATTGACCGGGGCGTGCTAGGGGTTGGGATCATCCCAACATCGTTTGTTTATTTATTTGAGGCCATTTGGATGGTTAAACGGGCGAAATGGCACGAATAAGACATTTTCAGGACAAATCGGTGTGTTATAGCCCACGGTTTTGTGGGTGGACTCGGGGTCTAAGGGTGCTGTGGGCTGAAAATCAATCGGGACATGAAAAGGAGATTGTGTATCATCCCAATTTGGTTCGTTTATTTATTCGTGGCCATTTGGGTGGTTAAACGGGCAAAATAGCGTGAACGGGGCATTTTTTGGCTTAACCGATGTGCTATAGCCCATGGTTTTAGGGGTGGGCTAGGGTTCCGTAGGTGTCGTTGGCCGAAAATCAACCAGGATATGCCAGGGAGGTTGGGTATCATTCTAGTGTGGTTCATTTATTTATTCGAGGCCATTTGGTTGTCAAATAGGCAAAATGGCACGATCAGGGCATTTTCGGGCCAAATCGGTGTGTTATATAGCCCATGGTTTCTGGGGTGGTCTCGATGTTTGGGGTACCATGGGACAAAAATTTATCAGGGCATACCATGGAGGTTGGGAATCGCCCCAATATGGTCCATTTATTTATTTGAGGCCTTTTGGATGGTAAAACGGGCAAAATGACGCGAATGGAGCATTTTTAGGCCAAATTGGTGTCCTATAGCCCATAGTTTCGAAGGTGGGCCCAGGGTTTGGGGGTATCGTGGGCCAAAAATTGATTGGGGCATGCCATAGAAGTTAACAATCATCCCAATGTGGTTCGTTTATTTATTCGAGACCATTTGGTGGTAAAATGGGCAAAACGGCACGAACAGGGCATTTTCAAGCTAAATTTGTGTACTATAGCCCATGGTTTAGGGGATGGGCCCAAGGTCCGGGGGTGTCATGGGTAGAGAATCGATCGAGTCACGCCAGGGAGGTTGGGGATCATCTCAGTGTGGTCTGTTTATTTTTTCGAGGTTATTTGGGTGGCTAAACGGATGAAACGATGCGAACGAGGCTGTTTTGGGTCAAATTGGTATGCTATAGCCCACGGTTTTAGGGGTGGGCCCGGGGTTAGGGGTTTTCGTGGGCCAATAATTGATCGGGATATTTTAGGGAGTTTGGTATCATCCCAGTGTGGTTCGCTTATTTATCCGAGGCAATTTGGTGGTCAAACGGGCAAAACAGCATGAATGGGGCATTTTCAGGCCTAATAGGTGTGCTATAGCCCACGGTTTCAGGGTTGGGCCTGGGGTCTGAGGGTGCCGTAGTTCAAAAATCAACCGGGGAGTGAAAAGGAGGTTGGGGATCATCCCAGTATGGTTCATTTATTTATTCGAGGACATTTGGATGCTCAAATGGGCAAAACGGGATGAACGGGGCATTTTTGGGCCAAATCATTGAGCTATAGCCCACGGTTATGGGGGTGAGGCCGGGGTCCGGGGGTGCCATGGGCCAAAAATCAATCGAGGTATGCTAGGGAGGTTGGGGATCAACCTAGTGTGGTCCGTTTATTTATTCGAGCTTTTTGGGTGGTCAAATGGGCGAAACGGCATGAATGAGGCATTTTAAGGCCAAATTGATGTGCTATAGCCCATGGTTTCGGGGGTTTCGTCGGTCGAAAATTAACTGGGAATGCTAGGGAGGTTGGGGATCATTCCAGTTTGGTTCGTTTATTGTTTTAATGCTATTTGGGTGTTCAAATGGGCAAAATGGCATAAATGGGGCATTTCTGTGCCAAATCGGTATACTATAGCCCACATTTTGGGGGTGGGTCCGGGGTTTGAGGGTGCCGTTGGCCAAAAACTGACCATGCCATGCCAAGGAGGTTAGGATCATTCTAGTATTGTCCGTTTATTTATTCGTAGCCATTTGGGTGGTCAAACAAGCAACACGGCGAGAAAGAGGAATTTTTGGGCTAAATCGATGTACTGTAGCCTACGATTTTTTGGGTGGGCTTAGGGTTTGGGGTTGCCATGGGCCGAAAATTGACTAGGGTGTGCCAGGTAGATTGAGGATCATCCCAGTATGGTTCGTTAATTTATTTGAGGCAATTTGGTAGTCAAACGGGACAAACGGCATAAATGGGGCATTTTTATGCCAAATAGGTATGTTATGCCCCACGGTTTTAGGGGTGGGCCAGGGGTCCGGGTGTACCGTGGGCTGAAAATTGATCGGGGCATGCCAGGAAAGTTGGAGATCATTCCAGTGTGGCCTGTTTATTTATTCGAGGCTATTCTGGTGGCCAAATAGATGAAACGGCATGAACGGGGTTTTTTTGGGACAAATTGGTGTGCTATAGCCCACGGTTTCTGGGGTGGGCTCGGGGTACGAGGGTGTTGTGGGCGAAAAATTTATCGAGGCATGGCAGAGAGGTTGGGGATCATTCCAACATGGTTTATTTATTTATTCGAGGCTATTTGGTGGTCAAACGGGCCAAACAGTGCAAACGGGGCATTTTCAGGCCAAATTGGTATTCTATAGCCCACGATTTCGAGGGTGGGCCCAATTTTTAGGGGTACCGTAGTCCAAAAATCATTCAGGGAGTGCCTGGGAGGTTGAGGATTATCCCATTATGCTTCGTTTATTTATTTGAGGCTATTTGGATGCTCAAATGGGCAAAACAATGCGAATGGAAATTTGTGGGCTAAATCAGTGTGTTATAACCCACAGATTTAGAGGTGGGGCCGGGATTTAGGGTTCCATGGGCCAAAAATCGATTGGGGAATACCAGGGAGGTTGGTATCGACCCAGTGTGGTCCGTTTATTTATTTGAGGCCATTGGGTGGTCAAACTAGCAAAACGGTGCTAACAGGGCATTTTTGGGCCAAATCGATGTGCTATAGCCCACGATTTCAGGGGTGGGCCCTGGATCCAAGGGTTCCATGGGCTAAATATAGATTGGGCCATGCCATGCCAGGGGTGGGCCCTGGGTCCAAGGGTACCGTGGTCCGTTCATTTATTCAAGGCTATTTGGGTGGTCAAACGGGCAAAACGGCATGAATGAGGCATTTTTGGGCCAAATCGATGTGCTATAGCCCATGGTTTCGGGGTTTCTATCGGTCGAAAATCAATCGGGGCATGCCAGGGAGGTTGGGGATCATTCCAGTGTGGTTCATTTATTTATTTGATGCTATTTGGGTGGTCAAACGGGCAGAACGGCACACACGGGGCATTTTTGGGCTAAATCGGTGTGCTATAGCCCACGATTTTGGGGGTGAGCTCGAGGTCTGAGGGTGCTGTCGGCCGAAAATTGACCGGGCCATGACAAGGAGGTTGGTATCATCCCAGTGTTGTCCGTTTATTTATTCGTGGCCATTTGGATGGTCAAACGAGTGAAACAGCGAGAACGGGGAATTTTTGGGCTAAATCGATGTGTTATAGCCCACGATTTTAGGTGTGGGCTCGAGGTTTGCGGTTGCCATGGGACAAATATCGACCGGGGTGTGCCAGGTAGATTGAGGATTATCCCAGTGTTGTTTGTTTATTTATTCGAAGCAATTTGGTAGTCAAACGGGTCAAACTATGCGAACGGGATATTTTCAGGCCAAATCGATGTGCTATGCCCCACGGTTTCAGGGGTGGGCGAGTGGTCCAGGTGTTTCGTATGCTGAAAATTGACCGGGGCATGCTAGGGAGGTTGGAGATCATTTCAGTGTGGCCCGTTTATTTATTCAAATCTATTGTAGTGGCCAAATGGATAAAATGATGTAAACGGGGCTTTTTCAGGCCAAATTGGTGTGCTATAGTCCACGGTTTCTAGGGTGGGCCCAGGGTTCGAGGGTGCTATCAGCCAAAATTGATCGGGGCATGCCAAGGAGGTTGAGGATCATTCCAGTGTGGTTTGTTTATTTATTTGAGGTTATTTGGTGGTCAAACAGGCGAAACAGCGCGAATGGGGCATTTTCAGGTCAAATTAGTATTCTATAGCCCACGGTTTTAAGGGTGGGCCTGGGTTCTGGGGGTGCCGTATTCCAAAAATTGATCGGGGAGTGCCTGGGATGTTGAGGATCATCCCAGTATGGTTCGTTTATTTACTCAAGGCCATTTGGATGCTCAAACGGGCGAAACAATGCGAATGAGGCATTTTCATCCTAAATTAGTGTGCTATAGCCCATGATTTTAGGGGGGGGGCTGGGGTTCGGGGGTGCCATGGGCCAAAAATTGATTGGGTCATGCCAGGGAGGTTGGGGATTGACCCAGTATGGTTTGTTTATTTATTCTAGGCTGTTTGAGTGGTCAAACGATCGAAACGATGCTAACAGGGTATTTTAGGCCAAATCAGTGTGCTATAGCCCACGGTTTCAGGGGTGGGCCCGGCGTACGGGGGTGCCGCGGGCTAAAAATAGATCTAGGCATACCAGGGAGGTAGGAGTCTTAGGGATCATCCCAGTATGGTCCGTTTATTTATTCGAGGCTATTTGGGTGATCAAACGGGTGAAACGGCATACACGGGGCTTTTTCAAGTAAATCAATGTGCTATAGCCCACGATTTTAGGGGTGGGCCTAGGGTTCGGGGGTGTCGCAGGCCAAAAATTGGTTGGGTCATGCCAGATAGGTTAGGGATCATTCTAGAGTGGTCCATTTATTTATTCGTGGATATTTGGCTGGTCAAATAGGCAAAACACCACGAACGGATATTTTCAAGATAAATCGATGTGCTATAGCCTACAGTTTTAGGGGTGGTCTCAGGATTCGCAGGTACCGTGAGCTGAAAATTGATCAGGGCATGCCAGGGAGGTTGGGGATCATCCTAGTGTCATTCAATTATTTATTCAAAGCTATTTGGGTGGGCAAACGGGCGAAACGGCATGAACGTGGCATTTTTAGGCCAAATCGATGTGTTATAGCCCACGGTTTAGGGGATGGACCTGGGGTCTGGGGGTTTTATAGGCCGAAAATCGATCGACGGGTGCTAGAGAGGTTGGGCATCATCCTAGTGTGGTCCGTTGATTTATTCGAGGCCATTTGGGTTGTCAAATGGGCCAAATGACCTGAACGTGGCATTTTCAAGCCAAATCGGTGTGCTATATAGCCCACAATTTTGGTGGTGGGCCTAGTTTTGGGGGTATCGTCAGTCGAAAATCGACCAGGGCATTACAGGGAGGTTGGAGGTCATCCCAATGTGGTTCGTTTATTTACTTGAGGCTATTTGGTTGGTTGAATGGGTGAAAGGTTTCGAACAGGGTATTTTCAGGCCAAATTAGTGTGTTATAGCCCACGGTTTTGGGGGTGGGCCTGGGGTCTGAGGTGTCGTGGGCTGAAAATTGCCGAGGCATGCCAGGGTGGTTGGGGATCATCCCAGTGTGGTTTGTTTATTTACTTGAGGCTATTTGGTTGGTCGAATGGGTGAACGTTTTGAACAGGGTATTTTCAAGCCAAATTGGTGTGCTGTAGCCTACGGTTTTGGGGGTAGGCCTGGGATGTCGTGGGCTGAAAATTTATCGGGGCATGCAAGGGTGGTTGGGGATCATTCCAGTGTGGTTTTTTTATTTATTCAAGGCCATTTGGTGGTCAGATGGGACAAATGGAATGAACGAGACATTTTCAGGCCAAATCGATGTGCTATAGCCCACGGTTTTGAGGGTGAGCCCAGCGTCCGGGGGTCCCGTAGTCTGAAAATCGACTAAGGAGTTCCAAGGGGTTGAGTATCTTCCCATTATGGTTTGTTTATTTATTTGAGGACATTTGGATGCTGAAACGGGCAAAACGATATGAACGGGGCATTTTTGGGCCAAATCGGTGTGCTATAGCCTATAGTTTTGAGGGTGGGCTTGGGTTACGGGGGTACTGTGGGCCAAAATTTGATTGGGGGATGCGAAGGAGTTTGGGGATAGTCCCAATATGTTTTGTTTATTTATTCGAGGCTATTTGAGTGGTCAAACAGGCAAAACGGCATGAATGGGGCATTTTAGGGAAAAATTGGCGTGCTATGGCCCACGGTTTTGGGGGTGGGTCTGAGGTTCGGGGATGCTGTGGGCCAAAAATTGACCAGGGCATTCCAGGATGTTGGGATCATTTTAGTGGGGTTCGTTTATTTATTCAAGGCCATTTGGTTGGTCAAATGAATGAAACGGTATGAACGGGGCATTTTCGGGCCAAATTGGTATGCTATAGCCCACAGTTTAGCGGGTGGTCCTGGGTTTTGGGGTTATTGTGGGCTAAAAATTGATCAGGGAGTGTCAGTGGGGTTGGGAATTGTCCCAGTAAGGTCTATTTATTTACTTGAGGCCATTAGGGTAGTTAAACGGGTGAAACAGCGTGAATAAGGAATTTTTAGGCCAAATCAGTGTACTGTAGCCCACGATTTTGGGGGTGGGCTCGGGGTCCAGGAGTGCTATAGATTAAAAATCAACTGGGGCATGCCAGGGAGGTTGGGGATCATCTCAGTGTGGTCAATTTATTTATTCAAGGCAATTTGCGTGGTCAAACGAGCTAAACAATATGAACGGGGTATTGTCGATCCAAATTGGTGTGCTATAGACTATGGTTTTGGAGGTGAGCTCGGGGTTCAGGGGTGTCGTAGGTCAAAAATCGATCGAGGTATGCCAGGGAGGTTGGGGATCATCTCAGGGTGGTCCGTTTATTTATTCAAAGCTATTTGGGAGGACAAACAGGCAAAACGACCCCAATGGGGAATTTTCGAGCCAAATCGGTGTTCTATAGCCCACGGTTTTAAGGTTGGGCCTGGGGTACAGGGGTGTCGTGGATCAAAATTCAACCGAGGTGTGCCAGCGAGGTTGGGGATTGTCCCAGTGTGATCCATTTATTTATTCAATGCCATTTGGGTGGTCAAACAGGCAAAACGACGTGAACGGGGCATTGTCAAGCAAAATCGGTGTGCTATAGCACATGATTTTGGAGGTGGGCCCAGTATTTGAGGGTAACGTGGTCTAAAAATTGATCGGAGTATGCCGGGGAGGTTGAAGGTCAACCCAGTATGGTCCGTTTATTTATTCGAGGCTATTTAGATTGTCAAATGGGCTAAACAGCGCGAACAGGGTATTTTTGGGCCAAATCAGTGTGCTATACCCATAGTTTTGGGGGTGAGCCCAAGGTTTGGAGGTGCCGTGGGCCAAAAATCAACCAGAACATACCAAGGAGGTTGGGGGTCATCCCAGTATAGTTTTTTTATTTCTTCGAGCCCATTTGGTTGTCAAACGGGCAAAACAGCACGAATGGGGCATTTTTAGGACAAATCAGTGGGCTATAGCCCACAGTTTTAGGGGTGGGCCCGATGGTTTGTGGGCTGAAAATCGATCGGGGCGTGCCAGGGAGGTTGAGGATCATCCTTGTGTGGTTTATTTATTTATTCGAGGCCATTAGGATGGTCAAATGGGCAAAACAGTGTGAATGGGGCATTTTCGGGCCAAATCGATTTGCTATAGCCCACGGTTTTGGGGGTGGGCTCGGGGTCTAGGGGTACCGTGGTCCAAAAATTGACCGGGGCATGCCAGTGAGTTTGGGGATTGTTCCTGTATGGTCCTTTTATTTATTCAAGGCTATTTAGGTGTTCAAACGAGCAAAACGGCACGAACGGGGCATTTTTGGGTCAAATTTGTATGCTATAGGCCACGGTTTTAGGGGTGGGCCCGGACTCTTAGGGTGCCATGGGACAAAAATAGATCAGGACATGCCAGTGTGGTTGGGAATCATCCCAGTATGGTTCGTATATTTATTTAAGGCCATTTGGGTGGCTAAACGGGCAAAACAGTGTGAACGAGGCATTTTTGAGCCAAATCGGTGTGCTAGAGCCAACGGATTTGAGGGTGGGCCCGAGGTTTGGGTGTGTTGTGGGCCAAAAATTGACCAAGATGTGCTAGGGAGGTTGGGGATTATCCTAGTATGGTCTTTTTATTTATTTGATGTCATTTGGTTGGTCAAACAGGAAAAACAACCCAAACGAGGCATTTTTGGGATAAATCGATATGCTATAGTCCACGGTTATAGGGGTGGGTCCAGGTTTTGGGGGTGTCATCGTCAAAAATTGACCTGGGCATCCCAGCGAGGTTTGGGATCATGACAGTATGGTTTATTCATTTTTTGAGGCTATTTGGGTGGTCAAATGGGCAAAACGGTGCGAACGGTGTATTTTTGGGCCATATCGGTGTTCTATAGCCTATGGTTTTGGGGGTAGGTCCTGGGTTTGGGTGTGCTGTGGGTAAAAATTAACTGGGGCAGGCCAGGGAGGTTAGGGATCATCCCACTATGGTTCATGTATTTATTTGCGGCCATTTGGGTGGTCAAACTGGCGAAATGGCGCGAATGAGGCTTTTTTGGGCTAAATCGATGTACTATAGCCCACGTTTTTGGGGGTGGGCCCGAGGTCTGGGTGTACCATGGGTCAAAAATCAATTGGGCATGCCAGGGAGATTGGGGATCATCCTAGTGTGGTTCTTTTATTTATTCGAGGCCATTTGGTGGTCAAACGGGCGAAACGGTATGAACGAGGCATTTTCAGGCCAAATCGATGTGCTATATCCTATGGTTTTGGGGGTGGGCTCGGGGTTCGGGGGTGCCGTGGGCCAAAAATTGACCTGGGCATGTCAGGGAGGTTTGGGATCATCCCAATGTAGTCTGTTTATTTATTCGAGGCCATTGGGATGGTCAAACTGGAAAAATAGTGCGATCGGGTATTTTTGAGTCAAATTGGTATGCTATAACCCATGGTTTTGGGGGTGGGCTCGGGGGTGCCGTGGGCCAAAAATCTACCGGGGTGTGCCAAGGAGGTTGTGGATCATCCCAGTATGGTTAATTTATTTATTCGAGGTCATTTGATGGTCAAACGGTAGAAATAGTCTGAACAGGGCATTTTCAGACCAAATCGGTGTATTATAGCCCATGATTTTGGGGGTGGTCCTGGGATCTGGGGGTTTCGTGGGCCAAAAATCGACCGAGGTGTACCAGGGAGGTTGGGGATCGTCTTAGTATGGTTCATTTATTTTTTGAGGCCATTTGGATTGTCAAACGGGCAAATAGGTGTGAACAGGGCATTTTTGGGCCAAATCGGTGTGCTATAGTCCACAATTTTAGAGGTGGACCTGGGCATGTTGTGGGCTAAAAATAGACCGGACATACCAGAGAGGTTGGGGATTGTCGTAGTATGGTCTGTTTATTTGTTCGAGGCTATTTGGGTGGTCAAACAGGTGGAACGGTGCGAACGAGACATTTTTAGGGCCAAATCAATGTGCTATAGCCTACAGTTTCGGGGGTGGGCCCGGGGTCCGGGGGTGCCGTGTGCTTAAAATTGACCGGGGCATTCCAGGGAGGTTGGAATCATTCCAGTGTAGTCCATTTATTTATTCAAGGCTATTTGGGTGGTCAAACGGGCGAAACGGCATGAACGGGTCAAATCAGTGTGCTATAGCATACACTTTCAGGGGTGGGCCCGGGATCCGATAGTGTCGTGGGCCAAAAATCGATCGGGTCATGTCAGGGAGGTTGGGGATCATCCCTGATATGATAAAAATCACGAGAACACTAAACACACCCCAAATAGTCCACTAATCAAAAGGATTCTTGGATTGATTGGAGACCTCACTCGGATTCGACAATGACAACAACAATAATGAAATGAAGAAAGTGTTTATCACACCAACACGACAACAACAACAACAATAATATGAAGACAAGATGAACAACAACAAAACGGTAACAATAACAACACCTCATGGGTTACATTAAAAAAATAAGAAACAACGATTACAACAAATAGGAGGATAGATAGTTAGACAAAACGAAGGTGTAATATTAAACAACCCAAGAGCCTATTCAACTCTTGGACCTTTTAACAATACACACAACGAATACCTAACTCTTACATTGGCACAAGACTGACCTCGATCTCCCAAGCATCCAACATTTCCAAGCTTGAATCCAACACGAGTTATTCCACACTCATGTTGATTTCCCTAGTTACAATTTCAGCCAAGAAGGGCCATTCTCTCAAGAGAGATGTTTCTAAGTGTTACACTTTCATATTCAACAAAAACTAAGACTAAAAACCCTAAGAGGTTCTATATATAGTGTATTAAAAAATGGAATACAAAATAACCACAATACCCCTCAAGGGTGAGGTGGCCATAAAGTGTAACTTAGGGGCTATTTTTAGTGTATTTAGGCCCTCTTTTATACTTCACTTGTGCACTTTCTTGGATGGATTCAATACGCACTCGTTCTCGTCCATCCTCGTGGTCGTACTTATATCAATCCAAATATGGTCCGTTTATTTATTCGAGGCCATTTAGGTGGTCAAACAGGAAAAATGGTGCAAACGGGGTATTTTTGAGCCAAATCGGAGTGCTATAGCTCATAGTTTTATGGGTGGGCCCAGGGTTCGAGGGTGCCGTGGGCCAAAAATCAACAAGGGTATGCCAGGGAGGTTGGAGATTATTCCAGTGTGGTCTTTTTATTTATTTGAGGCTATTTGGGTGGTCAAACGAGAGAAACAGCGTGAACGGGGCATTTTCGGGCCAACTCGATTAGCTATACCCCATAGTTTCGGGGTTGGTCCCAGGTTTTAGGGTTATCGTGGATAAAAATCGATCAGGGCATGCCAGAGAGGTTGGAGATCATCCAAGTATTAGTTCATTTATTTATTTGAAGCTATTTGGGTGGTCAAACTGGCGAAACGGTGTGAACAAGGTATTTTTGGGCTAACTCGGTGTGCGATAGCCCATGGTTTTTGGGGTGGGCTCGTGGTCCGAGGGTGCCATAGGCCAAAAATTGGTTAGAGCATAACAAGGAGGTTGGGGATCATCCCAGTATGGTTCATTTATTTATTCATGGCCATTTGGGTGGTTAAACGGGTAAAACGACGCGAATGAGGCATTTTTAGGCCAAATCGGTGTGCTACAGCCCACTGTTTTAAGGGTGGGCCTGGGTTCCGAGGGTGACATGGATCAAAATTCGATCAGGGCATGCCATGGAGAATAGGGATTGCCCTATTGTGATCTGTTTATTAATTCGAGGCCATTTGGGTGGTCAAACTGGCAAAACAGTGCAAACGGGGCATTTTTAGGCCAAATTGGTGTGCTAAATCCCACAGTTTTGGGGGTGGTCTTGGGGTCTGGGGGTTTCGGGTACCAAAAATCAATCGGGGCATGCCACGGAGGTTGGGGATCATCCCAGTATGGTTAGTTTATTTATTCGAGCACATTTGGGTGGTCAAACGGATGAAATAATGCGAACGGGGCATTTTTTGGCTAAATCAGTGTGGTATAGCCCACGGTTTCGGAGGTCGAACCAGTGTTTGGGAGTACTGCGGGCCAAAAATCAACCGGGCATGCTAGGGGGGTTATAGATCATCCCATTTTGGTCCATTTTATTATTCAAGGCCATTTGGATGGTCAAATGGACGAAACAGCATGAACGGAGCATTTTCGAGCTAAATCGGTGTGCTATAGCCCACAGTTTTGGGGGTGGGCCTGGGGTGCCATGGGCTGAAAATTGATCGAAGGAATCCAAGGAGGTTGGGGATCATCCCAGCATAGGTCGTTTATTTATTCGAGGCTATTTGGTAGTCAAACAGGCAAAATGGCCCGAATGAGGCATTTTCAGGCTAAGTTGGTGTAGTATAGCCCACGATTTCGGGGGTGAGCTCAGGGTACGAGGGTGTCGTGGGATGAAAATTGATCGGGTTATATCAGGGAGGTTGGGGATCATCCCAATATGGTCCATTAATCTATTCGAGGCCATTTGGGTGGTCAAATGGGCGAGACGGCAAGAACGAGGCATTTTCGGTCTAAATTATTGTGCTATAGCCCACGGTTCTGGGGGTGAGCCTAGGGACCAGGGGTAACGTGGGCCAAAATTTGACCGGGGTGTACCAGGGAGGTTGGGGATCATTCCAGTGTTGTCCGTTTATTTATTTGAGGCTATTTGAGTGGTCAAACAAGCGACATGACACGAATGGGCCATTTTCCGGCCAAATCAGTGTGCTATAGCCTACAATTTTGAGGGTGGGCCTGGGATTCGGGGGTGTCGTGGGCCAAAAATCGAACGAGGAATACCAGGGAGGTTGGAGATCATCCCAGTGTGGTTTTTATTTATTCAAGGCCATTTGGATGGTCAAACAGTCAAAACTGCGAGAACGAAGTATTTTTGAGCCAAATCGGTGTGCTATATCCCATGGTTTGTGGGTAGGCTTGGGTTTGGGGTTGCTGTGGGTTGAAAATTGATTGAGGCATAGCAGGGAGGTTGAGGATAGTCCTAGTGTGTTTCGTTTATTTATCGAGGCCATTTGGGTGGTCAAACAGTTAAAACGGCATGAACTGGGCATTTTCAGGTTGAATCGATGTGCTATAGCCCACGGTTTTGGGGGTAGGCCTGGGGTTCGGGGGTGTCATGGGTTGTAAAATGGTTTGGGATATTCCATGGAGGTTGGAGATCATCTTAGTATGGTCCATTCATTTATTCAAGGCCATTTGGGTAGTGGAAAAGGTAAAACGGCGGTAATGGGGCATTTTCGAGTCAAATCGGTGTGCTATAGCCAATGGTTTTGGAGGTGGGGTCGAGTGTTTGGTGGTTCCGTGGGCCAAAAATCAATTGGGGCATGACAGGGAAGTTATGGTTCATCTCAGTAATGTCTATTTATTTATTCGAGGCCATTGGATAGTTAAACGGGGGAAATAGCGTGAATGAGGCATTTTTCAGGCAAAATCGTTGTGCTATAGCTCACTCTTTTAGGGGTGGGCCTGGGGTCCAGGGGTTCCATTGGCTGAAAATTGATTGAGGCATGCCAGGGAGGTTAAGGATCATCCCAGTATGGTTAGTTTATTTAATTAAGGCCATCTAGATGGTCAAACGGGCGAAACAGCTCGAACAAGGGCATTTTTGGGATAATTCAGTGTGTTATAGTAATAGTTTTAGGGGTGGGCCCGGGATTTAGGGGTGTGTGGGTCAAAAATTGATAGGGGCATGTCAGGGAGGTTGGGATCACCCTAGTGTGGTCCGTAAATTTATTTATGGCTATTTGGGTGGTCAAACATGCAAAACTGTGCAAATGGGGCATTGTCGGGCCAAAGGGCATTGTCGGGCCAAATCAGTGTGTTACAAACCACAGATTTAGGGTAGGGGCCAGGGTCCAGTGGTGCCATGGGTCGAAAATCAATCAAGATATGCCATGAAGGTTGGGGATCTCCCCTGTGTGGCTCGTTTATTTATTCAAGGTCATTTGGGTGGTCAAATAGGCGAAACAGCGCAAACGGGGAATTTTTGGGTTAAATTGGTGTGCTATAGCCCACGGTTTTGGGGGTGGGGCTGGGTTTTGGTGTTGTCATGGGCCAAAAATCTACCGAGGTATGCCAGGGAGATTGAAGATCATTCCTGTATGGTCTGTATATTTATTCGTGGCCATTTGGGTGGTAAAGCGGGCAAAATTGCGTGAATGGGTCATTTTTGGGCCAAATTGGTATGCTATAGCCCACGGTTTTGGGGGAAGACCAAGGTTCTGGGTAAGTCATGGATCAAAATTTGATCGGGATCCGGGAGTGCCGTGGGCCAAAAATTGATCGGGGTGTGCCAGGGAGGTTTGGGATCATCCTTGTGTGGTTCGTTTATTTATTCAAGGCCATTTGGTCTTCAAACGGGCGAAACGGCGTGAACGTGGCATTTTCAAGCCAAATGGGTGTGCTATAACCCATGATTTTAGGGGTGAGTCTGGGGTCCGGGGGGGCCGTTGGCCAAAAATCGGCTGGGACGTGCCAGGGAAAAGGGATCGTCCCCGTATGAGTCATTTATTTATTCGAAGCCATTTGGATGGTCAAACAGTCAAAATGGTATGAACGGGATATTTTTAGGCTAAATTGATGTGCTATAGCCCACGGTTTTGGGGGTGGGGCTGGGGTTTGGGGGTGCCGTAGACCAAAAATTAATTGGGTTATGCTAGGGAGGTTGGGGATAATTCCAGTGAAGTTCGTTAATTTATTCGAGGTAATTTAGGTGGTCAAATAGGAGAAATGGTGCATACGAGGTATTTTTGGGCTAAATTGGTATGCTATAGCCTACGATTTTGGGAGTGGGACTGGGGTTCGAGAGTGCTGTGGTCTAAAAATTGATTGGGGCATGCCAGAGAGGTTGGGGATCATCCCAATATGGTTCGTTTATTTATTCAAGGCATGTTGGGAGGTCAAACGGGAAAAAAGATGTGAGCAAAGCTTTTTCAGGTCAAATCGGTGTGCTATAGCCTACGGTTATGGGGGTGGCCCTAGGGTTCAGGGGTGTCATGTGCTAAAAATCGACTGGAGCATGCCAGGTAGGTTAAGAATCATCCCAGTATGGTCTGTTTGTTCATTCGAGGCTATTTATGTAGTCAAACAGTCGAAATGGCAAGAACGGGGCATTTTCGGGCTAAATGGATGAGCTATAGCCCACGGTTCAGGGGTAGGCCTGGGGTCCGGGCATGCCGTGGGTTAAAAATTGATTAGGGCATGCTAGGGAGGTTGGGGATCATCCCAGTGCAGTTCATTTATTTTTTCGAGGCCATTTGGGTGTACAAATTGTTAAAACGACGCGAACGGGGTATTTTTGCGCCAAATCCGTGTGCTATAGCCCACGATTTTGGGGCTGGGCCCAAGTTTCAAGGCTATCATAGGTTAAAAATTGATTAGGCCATGCCAGGTAGGTTGGGGATAGTCCCAGTATGGTCTCTTTATTTATTCGAGGCTATTTGGGTGGTCAAACGGGCAAAACGGCATGAACGGGGCATCTTCGGGCCAAACTAATGTGCTATAGCCCATGATTTCAGGGGTGGCCCAGTGTTTAGGGGTACGGTGGGCCAAAAATCAACCAGGGAGGTTGGGGATCATCCTAGTGTGGTCATTTTATTTATTCGAGGCCATTTGGATGGTTAAATGGGCAAAACGGCGTGAACGGGGTATTTTCGGACTAAATTGGAGTGCTATAGCCCACTGTTGTTGGGGTGAGCTCGGGGTCCGGGTGTGCAGTGGGCCAAAAATTGATGGGGGCATGCTAGGGAAGTTGGGATCATCCCAGTGTGGTTCGTTTATTTATTCGAGGCCATTTGGATGGTCTAACGGGTAAAACAGTGCTAACGGGGCATTTTTGAGTTAAATCGTTGTGTTATAGCCCACGGTTTTGGGGGTGAGCCTAGGATTCGGGGGTGCCGTGGGCCAAAAATTGATCGGGGCATGCCAGGGAGGTTGGGGATCATCCTAGTGTGGTCCGTATATTTATTCATCGCCATTTGGGTGGTCAGATAGGCAAAACGGCATGAACGGGGCATTTTCAGGCCAAATCAGTGTGCTATAGCC
Source organism: Capsicum annuum (assembly GCF_002878395.1). NCBI lineage: Eukaryota > Viridiplantae > Streptophyta > Magnoliopsida > Solanales > Solanaceae > Capsicum > Capsicum annuum. The sequence goes on from NC_061114.1 coordinate 114,345,430, forward strand.
ACCGTTTTGGGGGTGTGCCCAGGGTCTGGCAGTGTCGTGGGCCTAAAATTAATTGGGGCATCCCAGGGAGGATGGGGATCGCTACAGTATGGTTTATTTATTTATTCATGGCTATTTGGGTGGTCAAACTTGTAAAATAGTGCGAACAGGGCATTTTTGGGCCAAATTTGTGTGCTATAGCCCACAGTTTCGAGGGTAGGCCTAGGGTCCAGGGGTGCCGTCGGTTGAAAATCGACCGAGGCATGGTAAGGAGGTTAGGTATCATCCTAGTATGGTCTGTTTATTTACTTCAGGCCATTTGGGTGGTTAAATGGCAAAACGACGCAAATTGGGCAATTTTAGGCCAAATCGGTGTGCTATTGCCCACTATTTTGGGGGTGGGCCCGAGGTCTGAGGGTGTCGTGGGCTGAAAATTGACCGGGGTATGCCAGAGAGGTTAGGGATTATCCCAGTGTGGTTCGTTTATTTATTTGAGGCTATTTGGGAGGTTCAACAGGCGTAATTGCCCGAACAGGGCATTTTTTAGTCAAATAAGTGAGCTATATCCTACAGTTTAGGGGGTGGGCCTGGGGTTTGAGGGTGCCGTGTTCCAAAAATTGACTGGGACATGCCAGGGAGGTTGGGGATCATCCCAGTATGGTCCGTTTATTTATTCATGTCCATTTGGGTAGTCAGACAGGAAAAATGGCGTGAATGGGTCATTTTTGGGCTAAATCAATTTGCTATGGCCCACGGTTTCGGGGGTGGGCTCGGGGTCCAGAGGTACCGTGGGTAGAAAATCAATCGGGCCATGCTAGGGAGGTTGGGGATCATCCTAGTGTGGTCTGTTTATTTATTCGAGGCCCTTTTGATTGTCAAACAGGAGAAACACCGTGAACTGGGCTTTTTTGGACTAAATCGGTGTGCTATAGCCCACGATTTTGGGGGTGGGCTTGGGTTATGAGGGTATGGTGGGCTAAATATTGACTAGGGCATACCAGGAAGGATGGAGATCATCCCATTATTGTCTGTTTATTTATTGAACACCATTTGGGTGGTCAAACAGGTAAAATGGCGTGAACGAAAAATTTTCAGGGCAAATCAGTGTACTATAGCACACGATTTCTGGGGTGGGCCCGGGTTTCGGGGGTATCATGGGCCAAAAATCAATCAGGGCATGACAGGTATGTTTGGGATCATTTGAGTATGGTCCTTTTATTTATGAGAGGCCATTTAGGTAGTCAAATGGGCAAAACGGAGTGAACGGGGCATTTTCAGGCCAAATCGATGTTCTATAACCCACGATTTTGGGCGTGGGCTTGGTTTTCGATGGATGCGTGGGTTGAAAATTGATTGCGGCATGCTAGGGAGGTTGGGGATCATCCCAGTGTGGTCAATTTATCTATTCAAGGCTATTTGGATGGTCAAATGGGCAAAATGGCATGAACGAGGTGTTTTCCAGCAAAATCGGTGTGCAATAGCCACTGTTTTGGCGGTGGGCTCGGGGTCTGGGATTGACGTGGGCTGAAAATTGACAAGGGCATGTCAGGGAGGTTGTGGATCATCCCAGTATGGTTCATTTATTTATTCAAGGCTATTTGGATAGTCAAATAGGCAAAACAGCGGGAACGGGGCATTTTCAGGTTAAATCGGTGTGCTATAGCCCACGGTTTTAGGGTTGGGCTGGGGATTCGGGGGTGCCGTGGGATAAAAATATACCGAGGCATGCCAGGGAGGTTGGGATCTTCCCAGTGTAATCCTTGTATTTATTTGAGGCCATTTGGGTGGTCAAACAAGCAAAATGGTCTAAACAAGGCATTTTTGGGCCAAATCGGTGTGCTATAGCTCACGGATTCGAGGGTGGCCCCGAGGTTCGGGGGTGCCATCATCCAAAAATCCACCAGGGCATGCTAGGGAGATTGGGGAAAGTCCCAGTATGGTTCGTTTATTTATTCGATGCCATTTGGTTGGTGAAACGGCGAAATGATGCGTATGCGGCATTTTTTATCCAAATCGGTGTGCTATAGCCTATGGTTTCGGGGGTAGGCCTGTAGTCTGTGAGTTTCGTGGGCCAAAAATTGATCAGGGTAGGCCAGGGAGGTTGGGGATCATCTCAGTGTGGTCGTTTATTTATTAGAGGCCATTTGGGTGGTCAAACTGGCAAAACCGCACGGACAGGGCATTTTCAGGCCAAATCAGCGTGCTATAGCCCACGGTTTTGGGGGTGGACCCGGGGTCCTGGGGTGTCGTGGGCCAAAAATTGACCAAGGCATGCCAAGGATGTTGGGAATCCTCCCAGTATTTTCCATTTATATTTTTGAGGCTATTTGGGTGGACATACGGGCGAAATGGCACGAACGGGGCATTTTTAGGCCAAATTGATGTGCTATAGCCAACGATTTTAGAGGTAGGCTCGGGGTCTTGGGGTGTCGTGGCCCAAAAATTAGCCGAGGCATGCTAGGGAGGTTGGGGATCTTCCTAGTGGGGTCCATTTATATATTTGAGGCCATTTGGGTTATCAAACGGTGGAAACAGTGTGAATGGGGCAATTTCGGGATAAATCGGTGTGCTTTAGCCAACATTTTTGGGGGTAGGCCCGGGGTTTGGGGGTGTCGTGGGTTGAAAAACGACTGGTGTATGCCAGGAAGGTTGGGGATCATCCTAGTGTGGCATGTTTATTTATTTGAGGCCATTTAGGTGGTCAAATGGGAAAAACGGAGCTAATGGGGGGGGGGGGGTGGGGCAAAATCAGTTTGCTATAGATCACGATTTAGGGGGTGGGCTAATGGTCCGGGAGTTCCATGGGCAAAAAATTTGCCGGGGCATACCACGGAGGTTGGGAATAATTCCAGTATGGCTCGTTTATTTATTCAAGGCTATTTGGGTGGTCAAACAAGTGAAATGGTGCCAACGGGGCAATTTTGGGCCAATTCGGTGTGCTATAGGCCATAGTTTTGGAGGTGGGCCCGGGGTCTAGGGGGTTCCGTGGCACAAAAACTGACCAAGGCATGCCATGGAGGTTATGGATTGTCCCAGTGTGGTTAGTTTATTTATTTGAGGCCATTTGGGTGGTTAAACATGCAAAACGGTGCGAATGGGGCATTTTTGGGTAATATCTATGTACTATATAGCCCATGGTTTTGGGGTAGGGCCCGGGGGTGCCTTGGGCTAAAATTCAACAAGGGCGTGCCAGGGAGGTTGGGTATTGTCCCAGTGTGGTCTGTTTAATTGTTCGACGCCATTTGTGTGGTCAAACGGGTGAAACGGCATGAATTGGGCATTTTTTAGCCAAATCATTGTGCTATAGCCCATTGTTTCGGGGGTGGTCCCACGGTTCGGGGGTGTCGTGGGCCAAAAATTGGCTGGGGTATGCCAGGGAGGTTGGGGAGTATCCCAGTGTATTCTATTTATTTATTTGAGGCCATTTGGATGGTCAAACGGGCAAAACGGCGTGAATGGGGCATTTTTGGGTTAAATCGATGTGTTTTAGCCTATTGTTTTGGGGGTAGGCTCTAGGTCCAGGCGTGCCGTGGGCTGAAAATCAACCAAGGCATGCCAGGGAGGTTAGGGATCATCCCATTATGGTTCATTTATTTATTTGAGGCCATTTGGATTGGCAAATGGGTGAAACAGCATGAACGGGCATTTTCATATTAAGTCAGTGGGCTATAGCCCTCGATTTTGGGCGTGGGCCTAGGGTTCGGGGGTTCCGTTGGCCAAAAGTCGATTGGGGAATGCCAGGGAGGTTGGGTATCATCCCAGTATTGTCTGCATATTTATTTGTGGCCATTTGGGTAGTCAAACAATTGAAATAGCATGAATGGGGTATTTTTGGGCTAAATCGGTGTTCTATAGCCCACGATTTCGGGGGTGGGCCCGGGTCCAGGGGTGCCGTGGGCCAAAAATCTATTGGAGCATGCCTGGGAGGTTGGGGATCATCCCAATATGGTTATTTAATTTATTTAAGGTCATTTGGTTGGTCAAACGGGTGAAACTGCGCAAATGGGGCATTTTTGGGCTAAATCGATGTGCTATAGCCGATGGTTTTAGGGGTGGCCCCGGGGTTCGGGAGTTTCGTGGGCCAAAAATTGACTGGGGTATGATAGGGAGGTTGGGGATAATCCAAGAGTAATCTGTTTATTTATTCAAGGGCATTTGGGTGGTCAAACGGGCGAAACAACGCGAATGGGGCATTTTTGGACCAAATCAGTGTGCTATAGCCCATGGTTTTGGGGGTGGGCCTGGGGTTCGGGGGTGCCAAGGCCAAAAATCAATCAGGGCATGCTAGGGAGGTTGGGGATCATCCCAGTATGGTTCATTTATTTATTTGGGTGGTCAAACGGGCGAAATGGCTCGAACGGGGTATTCTTGGTCTAAATTGATGTGCAGTAGCCCACAGTTTTAGGGGTGGGCTTGGATTTCGAGAGTGTCGTAGGCAAAAAATTGATAGAGTCATTCCAGAGAGGTTGGGGATCATCCCAGTGTGGTTTGTTTATTTATTCGAGGCCATTTGGTTGGTCAAATGGGCAAAATAACGTAAACGGGGCATTTTCGAGCCAAATCGGTGTGCTTAGCCTAAAGTTTTAGGGTTGGGCCTGGGGTTCAAGATTTTCGTGGGTTAAAAATTTATCGGGGCATTCCATGGAGATTGGGGATCATCTCAGTGTGCTTTGTTTATTTATTCGAGGCCATTTGGGTGGTCAAAATGGAGGAACGGCACAAACGGGTCATTTTTGGGCTAAATTGGTGTGCTATAGCCCACATTTTTGGGGGTGGGCCTGGGGTCCGAGGGTGCCATGGGCTAAATATTGATCAGGACATACCAGGGAGGTTATGGATTGTCCTAGTGTGGTCCGATTATTTATTCGAGGCCATTTGGGTGGTTAAATGAGTGAAATAGCACGAACAGGGAATTTTCAAGCCAAATTGGTGTGATATAGCTTACGATTTCAGGTGTGGGTCAAGGGTTCAGGGGTACCGTTAGCCAAAAATTGGTTGGGGCATGCCACGGAGGTTGGAGATCATCCCAATGTGTTCTGTTTATTTATTCAAGGCCATTTAGGTGGTCAAATAGGCAAAACAGCATGAATGAGGCATTTTCAAGCTAAATCTATGTGCTATAGCCCACAGTTTTGGGGTGGGCACAGTGTCTAGAAGTGACGTGCGATGCAAATTGACCGAGGCATGCCAGGATGTTGAGATTGCCCAAGTCTGTTTATTTATTCAAGCCCATCTAGGTGGTCAAATAGGCAAAACGGCACAAACGAGGCATTTTTGGGCCAAATCGGTGTTCTATAGCCCACGGTTTAGGGGATGGGCCGGGGTCCGAGGGCGCTGTGGGCTGAAAATTGATCGAGGTATGCTAGGAAGGTTGGAGATCATCCCATTGTGGTTCAATTATTTAATCGAGGCTATTTGGGTTGTCAGACGGGCAAAACGACGTGAATAAGGCATTTTTAGGCGAAATTAGTGTGCTATAGCCTATAGTTTTGGGGGCGGGCCTAGGGTTCAGGGGTGTTTTGGGCCCACAATTGACCGGGGTATGCCAGGGAGGTTAAGGATCATCCCAATGTGGTCCATTTATTGATTCGAGGCTATTTGGGTAGTTAAACGGGCTAAATGGTGCAAGCAAGGCTTTTTTGGACCAAATCAGTGCGCTATAGCACACTGTTTTAGGGATAGGCCTAAGGTCTGGGGGTTTCATGGGACAAAAATTGACCGAGGCATACCAGGGAGGTTGGGTATAATCCTAGTTTGGTCCGTTTATAAATTTGATGCCATTTGGGTGGTCAAACAGGCAAAAAGTCATGAACGAGGCATTTTTGGGACAAATCGGTGTGCTATATCCATGATTTTAGTGGTGAACCCAGGGTCTGGGGGTGCCATAGGCCAAAAATCAAATGGGATATGACAGGAAGGTTGGGGATCATCCCAGTGTGGTTCGTTTATTTATTCCAGGCCGTTTAGGTGTCAAATGGGCAAAATAGGGCATGCCCGGGAGGTTGGGGATTGTCCCAGTGATATTCGTTTATTTATTCGAGGCTATTTGGGTGGTCAAACAGTCAAAATGGTGCAAACGGTTCATTTTTAGGCCAAATCGGTGTGCAATAGCCCATGATTTTTGGTGTGGGTCTAGAGTCCTGGGGTGTCGTGGGCCGAAAATCGATTGGGACTTGCTAGGAAGGTTGGGATAATTCCAGTGAGATTCGTTTATTTATTTGAGGCCATTTAGGTGGCCAAACGGGCAAAACGGCGCGAACGGGACATTTTTGGGCTAAATTGGTGTGCTATAGCTCACAGTTTTGGCGGTGGGCCCAGGGTCGGGGGTGCCATAGGCCAAAAATCAACCAAGGAGTGCCAGGGAGGTTGGGGATCATCCCATTATGGTTTGTTTATTTATTCGAGGCCATTTGTATGGTCAACGTGGCAAAATCGGTGTGCTATAGTCCTCAATTTTTGGTGTAGGCCTAGGGTCCGAGGGTGCTGCGGGCTGAAAATCAATTGAGGTATGTTAGGGTGGTTGGAGATCATCCCAGTATGGTCGGTTTATTTATTCGAGGCTATTTTGGGGGCCAAATGGGCGAAACCGCGTGAATGGGGCATTTTCAGGCTAAATCAGCGTGCTATAGCCCACGATTTTGGGGGTGGACCCGGGGTCCCGGGGTGTCATGGGACAAAAATAGATCGAGGCATGCCAGGGAGGTTAGGAATCGTCTCAGTGTTGTCCATTTGTTTTTTGAGTATATTTCAGTGGACAAACGGGCGAAATGGCGCGAATGAGGCATTTTTAGGCCAAATTGATGTGCTATAGTCAACGGTTTTGGGGGTGGGCCCGAGGTATGGAGTGTCGTGGGCTGAATATTGAATGGGGCATGCCAGGGAATTTAGGAATTATCCCAGTGGGGTTCGTTTATATATTTGAGTCTATTTGGGTTGTCAAATGGGTGAAACGCCTTGAAGAGGGTATTTTTGGGCCAAATCGATATGCTATAGCCAACAGTTTCGGGGGTAGTCCCAGGGTCTGGGGTTTTCGTGGGTCAAAAATCGACTGGGACATGCTAGGGAGGTTGGGGATTATTCTAGTATGGTACGTTTATTTATATGAGGCCATTTGGGTGGTCAAACGGGCAAAATAGCATGAATGGGGGTTTTCGGGTAAAATTGGTTTGCTATAGCTCACGATTTCGAGGGTGGGCCAGGAGTTTGGGGGTTTCGTGAGCCAAAAATTGGTCGGGGCATGCCACGGAGGTTGGGGATCATCCTAGTGTGGTCTTTTTATTTTTTCGAGTCCATTTGGGTGGTCAAACAGGCAAAATGGTGCGAACAGGGCATTTTTGGGCCATATCGGTGTGCTATAGGCCATAGTTTTGGAGGTAGGCCCGGGGTTCAGGGGGTGTTGTGGCATGAAAAATGATCGAGCTGTGTCAGGGAGGTTATGGATCATCCCTGTGTGGTTCGCTTATTATTCGAGGCCATTTGGGTGGTTAAACGATCAAAAAAGCGCGAACGGATCATTTTCGGGTAATATCGATATGTTATATAACCCATGGTTTTAAGGATGGGCTCAGGGGTGCCGTGTGTTAAAAATTGATAAGGGGGTGCCAAGGAGGTTGGGGATCGTCCAAGTGTTGTTTGTTTAATTATTCGAGGCCATTTGTATGGTCAAACGGGTGAAACGGCATGAATTGGGCATTTTCGAGCCAAATTATTGTGCTATAATGCACGGTTTTAGGGGTGGTCCAGGTTTCCGGGGGTGCCATAGGCTGAAAATTTATCGGGGCATTCTAGGGGGGTTAACGATTGTCCCAGTGTGGTCCATTTATTTATTCGAGGCTATTTGGGTGGTCAAACAGTCAAAGCGGCATGAACGGGGCATTTTCGGGCTATATTGGTGTGCTATAGCCTACAATTTTGTGGGTGGGCCCAGGGTCTGGGGTACCGTGGGATAAAAATTGACCGGGGCGTGCCATAGAGGTTGAGGATCATCCCAGGGTCATCCTTTTATTTATTATAGGCCATTTGGGTTGTCAAACGGGCAAAATAGCATGAATGGGGCATTTTCAAGCCAAATCATTGTGCTATAGCCCACGGTTTTGGGGGTGGGCTCAGGGTCCGAGGGTGTCCTGGGCCAAAAATTGACCAGCGCATGCCAAGGAGGTTGGGGATCATCCCAGTATGGTTCATTTATTTATTCAAAGCCATTTGGGTGGTCAAACGAGTGAAATAGTGCAAACGTGGTATTTTCGAGCCAAATCTGTGTTCTATAGACCACGGTTCTGAGGGTGGGCTAGGGGTTCGAGGGTATGTGGGCCACAAATCAGTCAAGGCATGCCAGGGAGGTTGGAGATCGTCTGAGTATGGTCCGTATATTTATTCGAGGCCATTTGTGTGGTCAAACGGGCGAAACAACACGAACAAGGCATTTTTAGGCAAAATTGGTGTGCTATAGCCCACAGTTTTAGGGGTGAGCCCGGGGTCTGGAGGTGTCGTGAGCGACAATTGATTGGGGTGTGCTAGGGAGGTTGGGGATCATCCTATTATGGTTTGTTTATTTATTTGAGACCATTTCATTGGTCAAACGGGTGAAACGTAGCGAACGAGGAATTTTTGGGTCAAATCAGTGTGCTCTAGCCTAAGATTTTGGGGGTGGCCTTGGGGTTTGGGGGTACTGTGGGCCAAAAATTAATCGGTGCATGCCAGGGAGGTTGGGTATTGTGTTAGTGTGATCCTTATATTTAGTCATGGCCATTTTTATAGTAAAACGGATGTAACGGAACAAACGGGGCATTTTTGGACTAAATCGTTATGCTATAGCCCACGATTTTAGGGTTGGGCCCGGGGTCTGAGAGTGCCGTAGGCCAAATCAACTGGGGCATGCTAGGAAGGTTGGGGATCATCCCAGTATGGTTTGTTTATTTATTTGAGGCCATTTGGTTGGTCAAACGGGTGAAACTACACGAACGGGGCATTTTTGGATCAAATCGGTGTGCTGTAGCCTACAATTTCGGGGGTGGCCCCAGGGTTCGGGGGTGCTGTGGGCTGAAAATTGATCGAGGCTGCCAGGGAGTTTGGGGATCGTCCCATTGTGGTCCATTTATTTATTCAAGGCCATTTGGGTGGTCAAACGGCTGAAAAGGCATGAATAGGGCATTTTCGGGCCAAATCGATGTGTAATAGCCAATGGTTTTGGCGGTGGGCTCGAAGTTCGGGGGTACCATGGGCTGAAAATCGACCAGGGTATGCCAGGGAAGTTGGGGATCATCTCAGTATGGTTCGTTTATTTATTCGAGGCTATTTGAGTGGTCAAACGATAGAAACAGCACGAATGGGGCATTTTTGAGCTAAATCGATGTGCTATGGCCCACGGTTTTGGGGGTGGGCCTGGGGTCCTGGGGTACCGTAGGTTGAAAATTGACCGGGACGAGCTAGGGAGGTTGAGGATCATCCCAATGTGGTCCAGTTATTTATTCGAGGCCATTTGGGTGGTCAAACGGGCGAAACAGTACAAATAGGGTATTTTTGGGCTAAATTAATGTGCTATAACCCACGGTTTTGGGGGTGGGCCCAAGGTTTGGGGTTTCCATGGGCCAAATATCGATCGAGGCATGATAGAGGGTTTTGGGATCATCCCAATATGGTCTGTTTATTTATTTGAGTCCATTTGGGTGGTCAAACAAGCGAAACAGCACGAATGGGGCATTTTTGGGCCAAATCGGTGCCCTATAGCCCACGGTTTCAAGGGTTGGCCCGGGGTATGGGTTTTTGCGAGCTAAAAATTGACCAAGGCATGCCAGGGTGGTTAGGGACCGTCCTAGTGTGTTCTGTTTATTTATTCATGGCTATTTGGGTGGTTAAACGGGTGAAATAGCACGAACGGATCATTTTCTGGCCAAATCGATATGCTATAGCCCACAGTTTCAGTGGCGGGCCCGGGTTTCGGTGGTGCCATGGGCCAAAAATTGATCGGGGCATACCAGGATGGTTGGGGATCATCCCAGTGTGGTTCGGTTATTTATTCGAGGCCATTTGGGTGGTCAAACGAGTGATATAGCGCGAACGAGGCATTTTCAAGCCAAATTGGTATGCTATAGCCCACGGTCAAACAGGCAAAACGGCATAAACGGGGCATTTTTAGGCCAAATTGGTGTGCTATAGCCTACGGTTTTGGGGGTGGGAATGAGGTTCGGGGGTGCTGTGGGCTGAAAATCAAACAGGCCGTGCCAGGGATGTTGGTATCCCCCAGTCCATTTATTTATTCGAGGCCATTTGGGTGGTCAAACGGGCAAAACGGCAGGAACAGGAAATTTTTAGGCCAAGTCGGTGTGCTATAGCCCATTGTTTAGGGGGTGGGCCGGGGTTCAGGGGTGCTATGGGCCAAAAATTAACCAGGGCATGCCAGGGATGTTGGGATCTCCCCATTCTATTTATTTATTTATTTGAGGCCATTTGGCTGGTCAAACGAGAGAAAAATGGCACGACCGGGGTATTTTTGGGCCAAATCAGTATGCTATAGCCCACGGTTTAGGGGGTGGGCTGGGGTCCGGGGGTTTCATGGGCTGAAAATCGACCGAGGAGTTCCAGAGAGGTTAGGGATCATTCCATTATGGTTTAATTATTTAGTTGAGGCCATTTGGATGGTCAAACGGGCGAAACGGCACGAATGGGGCATTTTAAAGCCAAATCGATATGCTATAGCCCACGATATTTTAGGGTAGGCCCGGGTTCTGGTGCTTCCATGGGCAGAAAATCAACTGTGGCATGCCAAGGAGATTTGGGATCATCTTAGTGTGGTCCATTTATTTATTCGAGGCCTTTTGGGTGGTCAAACGGGCAAAACGGCTTGAACGGGGCATTTTTGGGCCTAATCGGTGTGCTATAGCTCATGATTTCGGGGGTTGTATGATTCAAGTGCGACTATGAAGATTAACGTTTGTACAAGTGCAGAAAATTATCATCTTAATAAGTTCAATGTTGAGAGGTGAGATGGACCAAAGATACACCCAAAGCCGCCCATTTTCTTATTTGCTACACTAGAGGGGTGGCCTTTGAAAGTTTTCATTAAAGGGGCACTTTGGTCATTTTAAGTCAAAATTGTTATGTAATATAAATAGAACAAGATATTTATTTTGAGTCTTGGTTGATTATTGTTGTAAGTCTTGACATTTGAAACACCAAAGTCCTCTTTCTACTTGAGGCAAACCGAAACTTGTAACTTGGATAGCAATTTAAGGGTGGAATCTCTTGTAATTATTTGTTTTTGAGAAACCTTGGCGCTTGAGTGGTGGAATCCTCTCTTGTGTCATCGTAAGAGTTAGGTGATCATGTGTGGATGTGTTAGGGGTCTTAGAGTTTTATGTACTCTTTGGTTACCAGGATTTACACCACCTTTGTCTAACTATCTATCCTTTTGTTTGTTTTAATCTTGTAGTGGTTTGTATCTTGTGTTGTAATCCGTGTGGTGTTGTCTTGTTATAACATTGTTGTTGTTCTTCGTTGTTCATTATATTGTGTTGTAACTTAGATTAGTTGGCTGATTTTGGTGTCACCAACACCTTGTTAACTTGTGAAACTCGTATTCTTGTTCTTGGCTGAAACTAGCTCTCAAAAGGGTCCACGGTTTGTGCCTTGTTAAGTGGACTATTTTGGTGTCATTTCATGAGTTCCTAGTCTCTCTCATATCATTTGGTATCAGAGCTAAGGCTGATTGTGTTCCTACACTACCAATCTTGGGCTTTCCAAGTCGAAAAATCAAAAAAAAAAAAGAAGAGGTGTTGAAAAGCTGAAAATTCCAACAAGAAGCAAATCTGTCCATTCTTGTTGTCTTGGCCGAAATTGTGTGTTGTTGTTATTTTGGACGAGATTTTTGCCTTGTTTTCTTGTCATTTTTGTGTGTTTTGTGTGTTCTAGTGTTAGATCTTTGTTTCCTTACACTAGAAGAGGTGTCTAAGGTCAAAAATCTCACAAAAAGAGTTGTGTTCTTGAGTTTGGTGTTCTTGCCGAGTGTTCTTGTTGTTGTTAATGTGTTTGGCCGAGATTTGTGTCTAGATTTGAGTGTATTTTGTTGTCTTAGTTTGTTTCTAGTGTTTTTTCTCTTTCTCCTCAACACTTATTGAGTCTACCACCCAAGTTCTTGAGCAAGATTTCTGTTGTGTTGTGGTGTTAAGTGGACGGTTTCTTGTTGTTGTTGTTGGTGTTCATCTTGTGTTCTTGTGTTGTGTTGAAGAATTTTTTTTTTTATCTTGAAGAGAGAAAAGAAGTATAAAATTTTTGTTTGTCTTGAAAACAATTACAAGACAACACTAAAGTAGTAAAAGAAAAAGAGACATTCAAAAAGCATACTTACCAAAAAGGAGTAACAACACTTTTCAAGAATAGACAAAAGAGGAAAGAGACAAGGCTACTCCAAAAGGATGTTTTGCCAAAAGAGTGCAAGTTGGTGAAAAGTTGGTAGAAGACTTTTTGACTCTTGAAAAGAGAGTCTAAAATCTTGTCCACCAACACCATATCCGAAATATCTTCCTCAAAGGTGTAGTATTGAACATCAAAGTCTTGGAACAAATTTTCTTCAACAATAACATGTGCTTTGACTTGTTACCATTTGTGAGGTGTTGTTTCTTTCAGTTCAAAGACTTGAACCTCTGTTGGTGTGTTTTATGTGACATTGTGGATTGTTTTTGGTGCTATGGAACCCGATACCTCAGACTCTTAACCCACGGGGGAACACAATGCTACTAGTATCATTTTGGCTCACCTTGAAACTACGTGCCAAGACATGGCTAGGATGACCGCGGGTATTGAAAAACTAGACTTGGATGTGGTATCAATGAAGGTTGAAGTGTCAATAATGGGTGGGATATTGTAGAGAGTGGAAACCCAAAGAATCTGACCTTCTAACCCTCGACATATTTCACCAACTAGTACTCCCGAGGCCATGAACCAAATGCTATATCCACCTATTGCCACAAATCAAACCAACCCTTACTCCCAAATCCGAGATCATGATAGACCAAGCCACCCTCCACTTCACCAAGTCCAACAATAATGACTTGGAACCCAAATACCACCACCAAACCCAAGCCCTTCCATCCAAAATCCACTTGACCAAAGACCTCACTATCCAAATCCAATCCCGCCGCTACAAGCTCCACTTAACCCAAATAGACCCGTCCATGTTGAGAGGTATGGTAGAGGAGAAAAACATTCTGGTTTTGACCATATGATGATGTTTACATGAGAAGGGCGGAGATGAGGGGTAGGAAAGGTAATCCAAGGGAAGTTCACGGCCGAGAAGGAAGAGTTGGTCTTTGGAACCAACAAGGGAACCAAAACCATGATGTAGGTCTAAATACCATCAAGGTGGGGCTTCCAAAATTCAAAGGTGAGAGTGATCCGTAATAATTTATAGCTTGGGAGTCCACTTGTGAGATAATTTTCCAAGTTAATGACCTTACCGATGAGAAAAAGAGTTGTTATGCGATTGCACATTTTGAGGGTTATGCTACTATGTGGTGGGAGTATATGAAGCAATTTGGCAATGTTTTTATTGAGGGGAATCCCCCTCATTGGTTTAGGTTAAGGTACCTTATGAGACAAAGGTACTCAACCGAGAGTTACCATCAAGATCTCCTTGCTAAGTTGTATAACTTGAGGCAAGGGAACAAAAGAATCGTGGCTTACTATGATGAATTCCAACTCATTTTGAAACTTGATCATCGAGGAGAGTAAGTAATCCATAAAATCGTTCCATTCAAGGTGGATTTGAATAGGGACATTGGCTCATGGTTGACACTTCACAAGTTTGACACCATTGATGCCATCTTCCAAGCTGCCTTTGAAGTTGAGAAGGAATTACGAGAGAAACCGAGTGTCAAGATCAAAGGGTAATCTCCCTTGGGTAGGCAAAAGGAAAAAAATGACCCATTCAATGTGGATAAAACCCAGGACAAGGCTGCACAAACTGAAAACAAGGCTCACCAAAGGTACCCTCTGAGAAATAAAGGTGAACCACATTCCTCTTCTAGTTCTAAAGGATTTTAATGTTTTAAATTCCAAGGTTGGGGACACAAGGCTAACGAGAGTCCAAATAGGAGAAATGTGATCCTAAGGGAGGGAAAATTATACTTTCTTGGGGAGGATGTGGGACTTGAACTGAATGAGATTGATGAACAATCTCAAGATGTAGAGAAGGTAGAACCCGAGGAGCTAAAGGAGGAGGATGAGGAAGCTGTTTGGCCGTGTAAAGGTGAGATTGTAGTGCCTATTTATATGGAAAGGAAAGTCATACTTAGTGAGGGTATGTAAGAAGAAGCTGAGAGAGAGGAGGATGAAGAAGGAGAGAAGCTAAGAGTTGGGATTGTTTGATTTTCCCACAAAGACTCTTTGTTGATTACTAATCGAGATACTAGCACTTTACCTAGTACTAAATCTTCTTATGTGCAGGTTGTAGAACATATAAATCAAAGGAGCATGCTTGATGATATCATAGGACCCTGGGTTGAACATCCTAACCTTAGGAAGAGCAATGAAGAGATGATGAAAAGAGGAGAGCTTGCCGGTGATGATTGCTTGAATTTGGGGGCAAATTCCTCTCAAGATGGAGAGGATGATAAAAGTTAGAGTATGAAGATCAACGTGTGTACAAGTGCAGCAAATTATCATTCTAGGAAGTTCAATTTTGAGACATGAGAAGGATCAAAGACACACCAAACCCGCCCTATTTGCTCATTTATTACACTAGAGGGGCGCCCCCTTTTCATTAAGGGTCTTTTGGTTATTTCATCTTTTATGTAATAAGAAGACTATATATAGTTTAATATTAGGGATTTTCATGAATTAGTTGATTATTTTTGTAAGTATTGACATTTGAAACACCAAAGTCCTCTCTCTACTTGAGGCAAACCAAAACTTATAACTACGATAGCAATTTAAGGGTGGAATATCTTGTAATTGCTTGTTTTTGAGAAACCGTGGTGCTTGAGTGATGGAATCCTCTCTTGTGTCATCGTAAGAGTTAGGTGATCGTATGTGGAGGTTTTAGGGGTCTTAGAGTTTTATGTACTCTTTGGTTACTAGGATTTACACCACCTTTGTCTAACTGTCTATCCCTTTACTTTTGTTTTCATCTTGTAGTAGTTATGTCTTGTCTTCTTGTAATACTTGGTTGGTGTTATTGTAAGCTTATTGTTCACCACATTAATTTAGTGTTGTTGCTGTTTTTGTGTGGTTATACACTTTATTATCTATTCATTGTTGAAGCATTCTCGGATTTTCTTTTCATTCGTGTGTTGTTATTCTTGGCCGAGACTTGGTTCCTTGGGCTCTCAGTTTGTGGTGTGTTTTGTGACCTTTTTGGGGGCTGTTTTGTGTTTTCTTGGGGTTGTAAGGTATCATATGGTATCAAATCCAAGGATGGTTGTGTTCCTACACTACCAACCTTGGGCTCTCTTAGTAAAAAAACAAAAAAAGTGTTGAAGTGTTCTTGTTCTTGGCCGGGTTTTATTCTTGTTGTTATTGTGTGTGGCTGAGATTTGTGTCTTAATTAGAGTGTGTTTTGTTGTCTTAGTTTGTTTCTGGTGTTGGTTCCCTTTCTCCTCAACACTTATTGAATCTACCACCCAAGTTCTTGAGCAAGATTTTGGATGTGTTGTGGTGTTAAGTGGACGGTTTCTTGTTGTTGTTGATGGTGTTCATCTTGTGTTCTTGTGTTGTATTGAGGAAGTAGCTGTTTGATCTTGAATAGAGAAAATAAGTATATGACTTTGTGTTTGTCTTGAAAAAAATCCAAGACAACACCAAAGTAGAAAAAAAAAAGAGCCCTCCAAAAAGCAAGTTGCCAAAAAGGAGTAACACACTTTTCAAACTTAGACAAAAGAGGAAAGAGACAAGACTACCCCAAAAAGTTATCTTTCCGAAAGAGTGCAAGTTGGTGGAGAACTTTTGAATCTAGAAAAGTGAGTCTCAAGTTTTGTAAGCCTATACCATAGCCGAAATATCTTCCTCAAAGGGGTATTATTGAACATCAAAGTCTTGGAACAAATTCTCTTCAACAACAAAGTGTGTTTTTGTCTTATAAACTTGTTTAGTTTTCTTGTTTCCATTTGTGTGGTGTTGTTGCTTGTGGTTCAAAGACTTGAACCTTTATTGGTGCGTTTTCCATGACATTATGGATTATTTCTTGTGCTATGGAACCTGAGACCACACACTCTCAGCCCACGGGGGAACACAATGCTACTAGCAGCATTTTGGCTCGCCTTGAAGCTATGTCCCGAGACATGGCTAGGATGACTGTAGGTATTGAAAAACTAGACTCGGATGTGGTATCAGTGAAGGGTGAAGTATCAGTAATTTGTGGGAGATTGTAGAAAGTGGAAATCCAAAGAAGCCTACCTTCTACCCCTAAACATATTTCACCAACTAATACTCCCGAGGCCATGCACCAAATGCTATATCCACCTATTCCGACAAATCAAACCAACCCTCACTCCCAAATCAGAGATCATGATAGAACAAGACACCCTCCACATTACCAAATCCAACAAGAATGACTTGGAACCCAAATACCACCACCAAACTCGAGCCCTCCCATCCAAAATCCATTTGACCAAAGAGCTCACTATCCAAATCCAATCCCGCCGCTACAAGCTCCACTTAACCCAAATAAAGCCATCCATGTTGAGAGGTATGGTAGAGTAGAACAACATGCTGATTATGTACCATATGATGATGTTTACATGAGTAGGGAGGAGATGAGGGGTAGGCAAGGTGATCCAAGGAAAGTTCATGGCCGAGAAGGAAAAGTTGGTCTTTGGAACCAACAAAGGAACCAAATCCATGATGTAGGTCTAAATACCATCAAGTTAGGGCTTCCAAAATTCAAAGGTGAGAGTGATCAAGAAGAATTTCTAGCTTGGGAGTCCACTTATGAGAGAATCTTCCAAGTTAATGACCTTATCGAGGAGAAAAAGAGTTGTTATATGATTGCATATTTTGAGGGTTATGCTACTACATGGTGGGAGTATGTGAAGTGATTTGGCAATTTTTTGATTGAGGGGAATTCCTTGGTTTGGGTTAAGGTACCTCATGAGACAAAGGTACTTACCCGAGAGTTACCATCGAGATCTCCTCGCTAAGTTGTATAACTTGAGGCAAGGGAACAAAAGCGTCGTGGCTTACTATGATGAATTCCAAAAACTCATTTTGAAAATTGATCATCAAATAGAGAAAATAAGACATGACATCATTTGATTCAAGGTGGGGTTGAATAGGGACATTGGATCACGGTTGACACTTCACAAGTTTGACACCATTGATGCCATCTTCCAAGCTGCCTTGGAAGTTGAGAAGGATTTAAGGGAGAAACCGAGTGTCAAGCTCAAAGGGCAATCTACCTCGGGTTGGCACAAGTACAAAAATAACCCATCCAATGTGGATAAAACCGAGGACAAGGCTGCATAAGCTGAAAACAAGGCTCACCAAAGGTACCCTCCGAGAAATGAAGGTAAACCGCATTCTTCTTCTAGTTCTAAGGGCTTTCAATGTTTTAAATGCAAAGGTTAGGGATACAAGGCTAACGAGTGTACAAAAAGGAGAAATGCGATCCTAAGGAAGGGAAAATTATACTTTCTTGGGGAGGAGGTAGGGCTTGAACCGTAGGAGATTGATGAACAATCTCAAGATGGAGAAAATGTAGAACTCAAGGAGTTAAAGAAGGGGGATGAGGAATCTGTTTGGCTGTGTAAAGGTGAGATTGTAGTGCCTATGTATATGGAAAGGAAAGTCATGCTTAATGAGGGTATGAAAGAAGAAGCTGAGAGTGAGGAGGATAAAGAAGGAAAGAAGCTGAGAGCTAGGATTGTTAGAATTACCCACAAAGACTCTTTGTTGATTACTAATCGAGATATTAGAACTATGCCTGGTATCAAATCTTCTTATGTGCAGGTTGTAGAACAGATAAATCAAAGGAGCATGCTTGATGATATCATGGGACCCTTGTTTGAACATCCTAACCTTAGGAAGACCAATGAAGAGATGATGGAAAGAGGAGAGCTTGCCGGTGATGATTGCTTGATTTTGAGGGAAAATTCCTCTCAAGATGGAGAGGATGATAAAAGTACGACTATGAAGATCAACGTGTGTACAAGTACAGAAAATTATCATCCTAGGAAGTTCAATGTTGAGACGTGAGAAGGATCAAATATACAACAAAGCCACCCTATTTGCTGATTTATTACACTAGAGGGGCGCACCCTTTTCATTAAGTGTCTTTTGGTCATTTCATAATTTATGTAATAAGAAGACTATATATAATTTAGTATTATGGATTTTCATGAATTAGTTGACTATTTTTGTAAGTCAAGACATTTGAAACACCAAAGTCCTCTCTCTACTTGAGGAAAACCAAAATTTGTAACTAGGATAACAGTTCAAGGGTGGAATCTCTTGTAATTGCTTGTTTTTGAGAAACCTTGGCGCTTGAGTGATGGAATCCTCTATTGTGTCATCGTTAGAGTTAGGTGATCTTATGTGGAGCTGTTAGGGGTCTTAGAGTTTAATGTACTCTTTGGTTACTACGATTTACACCACCTTTGTCTAACTATCTATCTCTTTACTTTTTTTTTTTTAATCTTGTAGTAGTTGTGTCTTGTATTCTTGTAATAGTTGGTTGGTGTTATTGTAAGCTTATTTTTCATCACATTAATGCAGTGTTTTTGCTTTTTTTTTTGTGGTTATACACGTTATTATCTGTTCATTGTTGTAGCATTCTCGGATTTTCTTTTCATTCTTGTGTTGTTATTCTTGGCCGAGACTTGGTTCCTTGGGCTCTCCGTTTGTGGTGTGTTTTGTGATGTTTTTGGGGGATGTTTTGGGTTTTCTTGGGGTTGTAAGGTATCATTTGGTATCAAAGCCAAGGCTGGTTGTGTTCCTACACTACCAATCTTGGGCTCTCTTAGTAAAAAAAATAAGAAAATTGTTGAAGTGTTCTTGTTCTTGGCCGGGTGTTATTCTTGTTGTTATTGTGTTTGGCCGACATTTGTGTCTTGATTCGAGTGTGTTTTGTTGTCTTATTTTATTTCTAGTGTTGGTTCCCTTTCTACTCAACACTTATAGAGTCTACCACCCAAGTTCTTGAGCAATATTTTGGATGTGTTGTGGTGTTAAGTGGACAGTTTCTTGTTGTTGTTGGTGGTGTTCTCTTGTGTTCTTGTGTTGTGTTACAGAAGTTGTTGTTTGATCTTGAAGAGATAAAATAAGTATATGACTTTGTGTTTGCCTTGAAAACAATCCAAGACAACACCAAAGTAGAAAAAAAAAGAGCCCTCCAAAAGTAAGTTACCAAAAAGGAGTAAAGCACTTTTCAAACTTAGACAAAAGAGGAAAGAGAAAAGACTACACCAAAAAGTTGTCTTTCCAAAAGAGTGCAAGTTGGTGGAAAACTTTTAAATCTTGAAAAGAGTGTCTCAAGTTTTGTAATCCTATACCATAGTCGAAATATCTTCCTCAAAGGTGTATTATTGAACATCAAAGTCTTGGAACAAATTCTCTTCAAAAACAATGTGTGTTTTTGTCTTATAAACTTGTTTAGTTTTCTTGTTGCCGTTTGTGTAGTGTTGTTGCTTGTGGTTCAAAGACTTGAACCTTTTTTGGTGTGTTTTGTGTGACATTGTGGACTGTTTTAGGTGCTATGGAACCCGATACCTCACACTCTCAACCCACGGGGGAACACAATGCTACTTGTATCATTTTGGCTCGCCTTGAAGCTATGTCCCGAGACATGGCTAGGATGACCGTGGGTATTGAAAAACTAGACTTGGATGTGGTATCAATGAAGGGTGAAGTATCAGTAATTGGTGGGATATTGGATAGAGTGTAAAACCAAAGTAGCCTACCTTCTACCCCTCAACATATTTCACCAACTAATACTCCCGAGGCCATGCACCAAATGCTATATCTACCTATTGCGACAAATCAAACCAACCCTCACTCCCAAATCCCTGATCATGATAGACCCAGCAACCCTCCACTTTACCAAGTCCAACAATAATGACTTAGAACCCAAATACCACCACCAAACCCAAGCCCTCCCATCCAAAATCAACTTGACCAAAGACCTCACTATCCAAATCGAATCCCGCCTCTACAAGCTCTACTTAACCCAAATAGACCCATCCATGCAGAGAGGTATGGTAGAGTAGAACAGAATGCTTGTTATGTACCATATAATGATGTTTACATAAGAAGGAAGGAGATGAGGGGTAGGCAAGGTGATCCAAGGGAAGTTCACGGCCGAGAAGGAAGAGTTGGTCTTTGGAACCAACAAGGGAACCAAAGCCATGATGTAGGTCTAAATACCATCAAGGTGGATCTTGCAAAATTCAAAGGTGAGAGTGATCCAGAAGAATTTCTAGCTTGGGAGTCCACTTATGAGAGAATCTTCAAAGTTAATGACCTTACCAAAGAGAAAAAGAGTTATTATACGATTGCATATGAGTATGTGAAGTAATTTTGCAATGTTTTGATAAAGGGGAAGTCCTTGGTTTAGGTTAAGGTACCTCATGAGACAAAGGTACTTTCTCGAGAGTTACCATCAAGATCTCCTCTCTAAGTTGTATAACTTGAGGCAAGGGAGAAAAAATGTCATGGCTTACTATGATGAATTCTAAAAATTCATTTTGAAACTTGATCATCGAGGAGATAAAGTAATCCATGACATCATTCGATTCAAGTTGAGTTTGAATAGGGACATTGGCTCACGGTTAACACTTCACAAGTTTTACACCATTGATGTCATCTTCCAAGCCGCGTTGGAAGTTGAGAAGGAATTATAGGAGAAACCGAGTATCAAGCTCAAAGGGAAATCTCCCTCGGGTTGGAACAAGGATAAAAATGACCCATCCAATGTGGATAAAACCGTGGATATGCTACACAAGCTGAATACAAGGCTCACCAAAGGTAGCCTCCTAGAAATAAAGGTAAACTACATTCCTCTTCAAGTTCTAAGGGCTTTTAATTTTTTAAATGGCAAGGTTAGGGACACAAGGCTAACGAGTGTACGAAAAGGAGAAATGTGATCCTAAGGGAGGGAAAATTATACTTTCTTGGGGAGGATGTGTGACTTGAACCAAATGAGATTGATGAACAATCTCAAGATGGAGAGAAGGTAGAACCCGGGGAGCTAAAGCAGGAGGATGAGAAAGCTGTTTGGCCGTGTAAAGGTGAGATTATAGTGCCTATTTATATGGAAAGGAAAGTCATGCTTGGTGAGGGTATGTAAGAAGAAGCTGAGAGTGAGGAGGATGAAGAAGGAGAGAAGCTAAGAGTTGGGATTGTTGGATTTTCCCACAAAAACTCTTTGTTGATTACTAATCGAGATACTAGCACTTTGCCTAGTATCAAATCTTCTTATGTGCAGGTTGTAGAACATATAAATCAAAGGAGCATTCTTGATGATATCATGGGACCCTTGGTTGAACATCCTAACCTTAGGAAGAGCAATGAAGAGATGATGAAAAGAGGAGAGCTTGTCGGTGATGATTGCTTGAATTTGAGGGCAAATTCCTCTCAAGATGGAGATGATGATAGAAGTGTGATAATGAAGATCAACGTGTGTACAAGTTCAGCAAAGTATCATCCTAGGAACTTCAATGTTGAGACATGATAAGGATCAAAGACAAACCAAAGCCACCCTATTTGCTCATTTATTACACTAGAGGGGCGCCCCCTTTTCATTAAGGGTCTTTTGATTATTTCATCTTTTATGTAATAAGAAGACTATATATAGTTTATTATTAGGGATTTTTATGAATTAGTTGATTATTTTTGTAAGTCTTGACATTTGAAACACCAAAGTCCTCTCTCTACTTGAGACAAACCAAAACTTGAAACTAGGATAGCAATTCAAGGGTGGAATCTCTTGTAATTTCTTGTTTTTGAGAAACCTTGGCAATTGAGTGATGGAATCCTCTATTGTGTCATCGTTAGAGTTAGGTGATCGTATGTGGAGCTATTAGGGGTCTTAGAGCTTTATGTACTCTTTGGTTACTAGGATTTACACCACCTTTGTCTAACTATCTATCCCTTTACTTTTGTTTTCATCTTGTAGTAGTTGTGTATTGTCTTCTTATAATAGTTGGCTGATATTATTGTAAGCTTATTGTTCATCACATTAATGCAGTGTTTTTGATGTTTTGGTGTGGTTATACACGTTATTATCTTTTCATTGTTGAAGCCTTCTCTGATTTTCTTTTCATTCTTGTGTTGTTATTCTTGGCCGAGACTTGGTTCCTTGGGCTCTCCGTTTGTGGTGAGTTTTGTGATGTTTTTGGGGGCTGTTTTGTATTTTATTGGGGTTGTAAGTTATCATTTGGTATCAAACACAAGGCTGGTTGTGTTCCTACACTACCAATCTTGGGCTCTCTTAGTAAAAAAAACAAAAAAAGTGTTGAAGTGTTCTTTTCTTGGCCAGGTGTTATTCTTGTTGTTATTGTGTTTGGCCAAGATTTGTGTCTTGATTAGAGTGTGTTTTGTTGTCTTAGTTTGTTTCTAGTGTTGGTTTCCTTTCTCCTCAACACTTATTGAGTCTACCATCCAAGTTCTTGAGCAAGATTTTGGATGTGTTGTGGTGTTAAGTGTACGGTTTCTGGTTGATGTTGTTGGTGTTCATCTTGTGTTCTTGTGTTGTGTTGAAGAAGTTGTTGTTTGTTCTTGAAGAGAGAAAATAAGTATATGAATTTGTGTTTGTCTTGAAAACAATCCAAGATATCACCAAAGTAGAAAAAAAAAAGAGCCCTCCAAAAGGCAAGTTACAAAAAGGAGTAAGGCATTTTTCAAACTTAGACAAAAGAGGAAAGAGACAAGACTACCGCCAAAAAGTTATCTTTCAAAATGAGTGCAAGTCGGTAGAAAGTTGGCGGAAAACTTTTGAATCTTGAAAAGAGAGTCTCAAGTGTTTCAAGCCTATACCATAGCGGAAATATCTTCCTCAAGGGTGTATTATTGAATATCAAAGTCTTGTAACAAATACTCTTCAAAAACAAAGTGTGTTTTTGTCTTATAAACTTGTTTAGTTTTCTTGTTGCCGTTTGTGTGGTGTTGTTGCTTGCGGTTCAAAGACTTGAACCTTTTTTGGTGTGTTGTGTATGACATTGTGGACTGTTTTAGGTGCTATGGAACCCGATACCTCACACTCTAAACCCACGGGGGAAACACAATGCTACTAGTCTCATTTTGGCTCGCCTTGAAGCTATGTCCCGAGACATGGCTAGGATGATCGCGGGTACTAAAAAAATAGACTTGGATACGGTATCAATGAAGGGTGTAGCGTCAGTAATTGGTGGGAGATTGGAGAGATTGGAAAGACAAAGAAGCCTACCTTCTTCCCCTCAACATATTTCACCAACTAATACTCCCGAGGCCATACACCAAATGCTATATCCACCTATTCCGACAAATCAAACAAACCCTCACTCCCAAATCCGAGATCATGATAGAAAAAGCCACCCTCCACTTTACCAAGTCCAACAAGAATGACTTAGAACCCAAATACCACCACCAAACCTAAGACCTCCCATCCAAAATCCACTTGACCAAAGACCTCACTATCCAAATCGAATCCCACCGCTACAAGCTTCACTTAACCGAAATAGACCCATCCATTTTAAGAGGTATGGTATAGTAGAACAACATGCTGGTTATGTACCATATGATGATTTTTACATGATAAGGGAGGAGATGAGGGGTAGGCAACGTGATCCAAGGGAAGTTCACGGCCGAGAAGGAAGAGATGGTCTTTGGAACCAACAAGGGAACCAAAGTTGTGATGTAGGTCTAAATACCATCAAGGTGGGGCTTCCAAAATTCAAAGGTGGGAGTGATCTAGAAGAATTTCTAGCTTGGGAGTCCACTTATGAGAGAATCTTCCAAGTTAATGACCTTTCTGAGGAGAAAAAGAGTTGTTATACGATTGCATATTTTAAGGGTTATGCTACTATGTGGTGGGAGTATGTGAAGTGATTTGGAAATGTTTAGATTGAGGGGAGGTACTTGGTTTAGGTTAAGGTACCTCATGAGACAAAGGTCCTTACCCGAGAGTTTCCATCAAGATCTCCTCGCTAAATTGTATAACTTAAGGAAAGGGAACAAAAGCGCCGTGGCTTACTATGATGAATTCCAACAACTCATTATGAAACTTGTTCATTGAGGAGAGCAAGTAAGCCATGACATCATTCAATTCAAGGTGGGGTTGAATAGGGACATTGGCTCACGGTTGACACTTCACAAGTTTGACACCATTGATGCCATCTTCGAAGCTGCCTTGGAAGTTGAGAAGGAATTATGGGAGAAATCAAGTGTCAAGCTCAAAGGGCAATCTCCCTCGGGTTGGCACAAGGACAAAAATGAGCCATCCAATGTGGAAAAAACTGAGGACAAGGCTGAACAAGCTGAAAACAAGGCTCACCAAAGGTACCCTCCGAGAAATAAAGGAAAACCACATTCCTCTTCTAGTTCTAAGGGATTTCAATGTTTTAAATGCCAAGGTTAGGGACACAATGCTAACGAGTGTACAAAAAGGATAAATGTGATCCTAATGGAGGGAAAATTATACTTTCTTGGGGAGGAGGTGCGACTTGAACCGAAGGAGATTGATGAACAATCTTAAGATGGAGAGAAGGTAGAACTCGAGGAGCAAAAGAAGGGGGATGAGGAAGTTGTTTGGCTATGTAAAGGTGAGATTGTAGTGCCTATGTCTATGGAAAGGAAATTCATGCTTAGTGAGGGTATTTAAGAAGAAGCTGAGAGTGAGGAGGATAAGGAATGAGAGAAGCTTAGAGTTGGGATTGTGGGATTTTCCCACAAAGACTCTTTGTTGATTACTGATCGAGATACTAGCACTTCGCCTAGTGTCAAATCTTCTTATGTGCAGGTTGTAGAATATATAAATCAAAGGAGCATGCTTGATGATATCATGGGACCCTTGGTTAAACATCCTAACCTTAGGAAGACCAATGAAGAGATGATGGAAAGAAGAGAGCTTGCCGGTGATGATTGCTTGAATTTGAGGGCAAATTCCTCTCAAGATGGAGAGAATGATATAATTGCGACTATGAATATCAACATGTGTACAAGTGCAGCAAAGTATCATCCTAGGATGTTCAATGTTGAGACGTGAGAAGGATCAAAGATGCACCAAAGCCACCCTATTTGCTCATTTATTACACTAAAGGGGCACCCCCTTTTCATTAAGGGTCTTTTGGTTATTTCATCTTTTATGTAATAAGAAGACTATATATAGTTTAATATTAGGGATTTTCATGAATTAGTTGATTAGTTTTGTAAGTCTTGACATTTGAAACACCAAAGTCCTCGCTCTACTTGAGGCAAACCAAAACTTGTAACTTGGATATCAATTCAAGGGTGGAATCTCTTGTAATTGCGTGTTTTTGAGAAACCTTGGCGCTTGAGTTATGGAATCCTCTATTGTTTCATCGTTAGAGTTATTTGATCGTATGTGGAGGTGTTAGGGGTCTTCGAGTTTTATGTACTCTTTGGTTACTAGGATTTACACCACCTTTGTCTAACTATCTATCCCTTTACTTTTGTTTTCATCTTGTAGTAGTTGTGTCTTGTCTTCTTGTAATAGTTTGTTGGTGTTATTTTAAGCTTATTGTTCATCACATTAATGAAGTGTTTTT
This sequence comes from Capsicum annuum, assembly GCF_002878395.1. Lineage (NCBI taxonomy): Eukaryota > Viridiplantae > Streptophyta > Magnoliopsida > Solanales > Solanaceae > Capsicum > Capsicum annuum. The sequence continues at coordinate 114,371,097 of NC_061114.1, forward strand.
GATGTTTTGGTGTGGTTATACACGTTATTATCTATTCATTGTTGAAGCATTCTCGGATTTTCTTTTCATTCTTGTGTTGTTATTCTTGGCCGAGACTTGGTTCCTTGGGCTCTCGGTTTGTGGTATGTTTTGTGACGTTTTGGGGGATTGTTTTGTGTTTTATTGGGGTTTTAAGGTATCATTTGGTATCAAATCAAAGGCTGGTTGTGTTCCTAAACTCCCAATCTTGGGCTCTCTTAGTAAAAAAAAACAAAAAAAGTGTTGAAGTGTTCTTGTTCTTGGCCGGGTTTTATTCTTGTTGTTATTGTGTTTGGCTGAGATTTGTGTCTTGATTCAAGTGTGGTTTTGTTGTCTTAGTTTTTTTCTAGTGTTGGTTCCCTTTCTCCTCAGCACTTATTGAGTCTACCACCCAAGTTCTTGAGCAAGATTTTGGATATGTTATGGTGTTAAGTGGACGGTTTCTTGTTGTTGGTGGTGGTGTTTATCTTGAGTTGTTGTGTTGTGTTGAAGAAGTTGTTGTTTGATCTTGAAGAGAGAAAATAAGTATATGAATTTGTGTTTGTCTTGAAAACAATCCAAGACAACACCAAAGTAGAAAAAAAAGAGCCCTCCAAAAGCATGTTACCAAAAAGGAGTAAGGCACTTTTCAAAGTTAGACAAAAGAGGAAAGAGGCAAGACTACCCCAAAAAGTTGTCTTTCAAAAAGAGTGCAAGTTGGTAGAAAGTTGGTAGAAAACTTTTGAATCTTCAAAAGAGTCTCAAGTTTTGTAAACCTATATCATAGCCGTAATATCTTCCTCAAAGGTGTATTATTGAACATCAAAGTCTTGGAACAAATTCTCTTAAAAAACAAAGTGTGTTTTTGTCTTATAAACTTGTTTAGTTTTCTTGTTGCCGTTTGTGTAGTGTTGTTGCTTGCGGTTCAAAGACTTGAACCTTTGTTGGTGTATTGTGTGTGGCATTGTGGACTGTTTCTGGTGCTATGGAACCCGAGACCTCACACTCTCAACCCACGGGGGAACACAATACTACTAGTATCATTTTGGCTCGCCTTAAAGCTATGTCCCGACACATGGCTAGGATAACCGCGGGTATTGAAGGGTGAAGTTTCAGTAATTGGTGTGATATTGGAGAGAGTGGAAATCCTAAAAATCCTACCTTCTAGCCCTCAACATATTTCATCAACTAATACTCCCGAGGCCATGCACCAAATACTATATCCACATATTGTGACAAATCAAACCAACACTCACTCCCAAATTTGAGATCATGATATACCAAGCCACCCTCCACTTTACCAAGTCCAAAAATAATGACTTGGAACCCAAATACCACCACCAAAATCGAGCCCTCCCATCAAAAATCCATTTGACCAAAGAGCTCACTATCCAAATCCAATCCCGCCGCTACATGCTCCACTTAACCCAAATAGAGCCATCCATGTTGAGAGGTATGGTAGAGTAGAACAACATGCTGATTATGTACCATATGATGATGTTTACATGAGAGGGGAGGAGATGAGGGGTAGGTAAGGTGATCCAAGGGAAGTTCATGGCCGAGAAGGAAGAGTTGGTCTTTGGAACCAACAAGGGAGCCAAAGCCGTGATTTAGGTCTAAATACCATCAAGGTGGGGCTTACAAAATTCAAAGGTGAGAGTGATCCGGAAGAATTTCTAGCTTAGTAGTCCACTTATGAGAGAATCTTCAAAGTTAATGACCTTACCTAGGAGAAAAAGAGTTGTTATACGATTGGATATTTTGAGGGTTATGCTACTACGTGGTGGGAGTATGTGAAGTGATTTGGAAATGTTTTGAGTGAGGGGCGGTCCTTTGTTTAGGTTAAGTTACCTTATGAGACAAAGGTACTTACCCGAGAGTTACCATCAAGATCTCTTCTCTAAGTTGTATAACTTGAGGCAAGGGAACAAAAACGTCATGGCTTACTATGATGAATTCCAACAACTCATTTTAAAACTTAATCATAGAGGAGAGAAAGTAAGCCATGAAATTATTCAATTCAAGGTGGGTTTGAATAGGGACATTGGCTCACGGTTGACACTTCACAAGTTTGACACCATTGATGCCATCTTCCAAGCCGCCTTGGAAGTTGAGAGGGAATTATGGGAGAAACTAAGTGTCACGCTCAAAGGGAAATCTCCCTCGGTTTGGCACAAGGACAAAAATGACCCATCCAATGTGGATAAAACCGAGGACAAGGCAGAACAAGCTGAAAACAAGGCTCACCAAAGGTACCCTTCGAGAAATAAAGGTAAACCACATTTCTCTTCTAGTTCTAAGGGCTTTCAATGTTTTAAATGCCAAGGTTAGGGACACAAGGCTAACTAGTGTACAAAATAGAGAAATGTGATCCTAAGGGAGGGAAAATTAAACTTTCTTGGGGAGGAGGTGGGACTTGAACCGAAGGAGATTGATGAATAATCTTAAGATCTAGAGAAGGTTGAACCGGAGGAGCTAAAGGAGGGGGATGAGGAAGCTGTTTGGCCTTGTAAAGGTGAGATTATAGTGCCTATGTATATGGAAAGGAAAGTCATGCTTAGTGAGGGTATGTAAAAAGAAGCTGAGATTGAGGAGGATGAAGAAGGAGAGAAGTTGAGAGTTAGTATTGTTAGATTTTCCCACAAAGACTCTTTGTAGATTACTAATCGAGCTACTAGCACTTTGCCTAGTATCAAATCTTCTTATGTACAGGTTGTAGAACATATAAATAAAAGGAGAATGCTTGATGATATCATGGGACCCATGGTTGAACATCCTAACCTTAGGAAGACCAATGAAGAGATGATGAAAAGAGGAGAGCTTGCCGGTGATGATTACTTGAATTTGAGGGCAAATTCCTCTCAAGATGGAGAGGATGATACTAGTGCGAATATGAAGATCAACGTGTGTACAAGTGCAGAAAATTATCATCCTAGGAATTTCAATGTTGAGACGTGAGAAGGATCAAAGACACACCAAAGTCACCCTATTTGCTCATTTATTACACTAGAGGGGCGCCCCTTTTTCATTAAGGGTATTTTGGTTATTTCATATTTTATGTAATAAGAAGACTATATATAGTTTAGTATTAGGGATTTTCATGTATTAGTTAATTATTTTTGTAAGTCTTGATATTTGAAACACCAAAGTCCTCTCTCTACTTGAGGCAAACCAAAACTTGTAACTAGGATAGCAATTCAAGGGTGGAATCTCTTGTAATTGCTTATTTTTGAGAAACCTCGGTGCTTGAGTGATGGAATCCTCTATTTTGTCATCGTTTGAGTTAGGTGATCATATGTCGAGGTGTTAGGGGTCTTAGAGTTTTATGTACTCTTTGGCTACTAGGATTTCCACCACCTTTGTCTAACTATCTATCCCTTTACTTTTGTTTTCATCTTGTAGTAGTTGTATCTTGTCTTCTTGTAATAGTTGGTTTGTGTTATTGTAAGATTATTGTTCATCGCATTACTGTAGTTTATTTGCTATTTTGGTGTGGATATACACATCATTATCTCTCCATTGTTGAAGCATTCTCGGATTTTATTTTCCTTCTTATGTTGTTATTCTTGGCCGAGACTTAGTTCCTTGGGATCATGGTTTGTGGTGTGTTTTTTAATGTTTTTGGGGGATATTTTGTGACTTTTTGGGTTTGTAAGGTATCATCCACGATATCAGGGGAGGGCCCGGGGTTCGGTGGTGCCGAGGGCCAAAAATCGACCGGGGCGTGCCAAGGAGGTTGGGGATCATTCCAGTGTGGTTTGTTTATTTATTCAAGGATATTTTGATGGTCAAACGGGTGACACGGTATGAACGGGCCATTTTTGGGCCAAATCAGTGTGCTATAGCCCATAATTTTGGGAGAGGGCCCGTAGTCCGGTGGTGCCATGGGTCAAAAATCAATCGAGGTGTACCAGGGAGGTTGGGGATCATCCCAATGTGGTCCATTTATTTATTTAAGGCCATTTGAGTGTTCAAATGGATGAAACGGTTTGAATGGGGTATTTTCAGGCCAAATTGATGTGCTATAGCCCACGGTTTCGGGGGTGGGCTCGGGGTCTGGGGTGCCGTGGGCCAAAAATTGATTGAAGCATGCCAGGGAGGTTGGAGATCATCCAAATATGGTCTATTTATTTATTCATGGCTATTTGGGTGATCAAACGGGAAAAACGTCATAAATGGTCCGTTTTCGAGCCAAATCGATGTGCTATAGCCCACAATTTCAGGGGTTGGCTCGGGGTCCGAGGGTGTCATAAGCCAAAAATTGATCGAGGCATGCCAGGGAGGTTGGGGATCATCCCAATATGGTTCGTTTATTCATTAAAGACTTTTTGAGTGGTTAAATGGGTGAAACAGCATGAACAGGGCATTTTCAGGCCAAACTGGTGTGCAATAGCCCACGATTTTTGGGGTGGGCATAGGGTCCGGGGTTGATGTGGGACAAAAATCAATCGGGGCATACCAGGGATATTAGGATCATCCGAGTAGGTTTCATTTATTTAATCGAGGCCATTTGTGTGGTCAAATAGGTGAAATGGTATGAAAGGGGCATTTTTGGGATAAATTGCTGTTCTATAGCCCACGGTTTAGGAGGTGGACCTGGGGTCCGGGGGTGTTGTGGACTAAAAATCGATCGAGGCATGCTAGGGAGATTGGGAATTATCCCAGTGAGGTCCGTTTATTTATTCGAGGCCATTTGGGTGGTTAAATGGGCAAAACGGTGCGAACAGGACATTTTTGAGCCAAATTGGTATGCTATAGCCCATGATTTAAGGGGTGGGCCAGGGGTCTAGGGGTGTCGTGGGCAAAAAATCAACTGGGGTATGCCAGGGAGGTTGGAGATCATCCCAGTATGGTCCATTTATTTATTCGACACTATTTGGGTGGTCAAACAGGCAAAACGGTGCAAACGGGGCATTTTCGGGCAAAATCGATATGCTATAGCCCACAGTTTTGGAGTTGGCCCCCAGGTCCAGGGGTGCTATAGGTTAGAAATTAATCGGGGCATGCCAGGGAGGTTGGGTATCATCCTAGTGTAGTCTATTTATTTATTCGAGGCCATTTATGTGGTCAAACGGGTAAAACGGCACGAGCCGAGCATTTTTGGGCCAAATCAATGTGCTATTACCCATGGTTTAGGGGGTGGGCCCGAGGTTCGAGGGTGCCGTAGGCCAAAAGTTGATCAGGGCATTCCAGAGAGGTTGGGGATTGTCCTAGATGGGTTCGTTTATTTATTGGAGGCCATTTGGGTAGTGAAATGGTTGAAATGGCATGAACGGGGCATTTTTAGGATAAATCAGTGTGTTATAACCCACGACTTCGGTGGTGGGCCTGGGGTTTGGGGGTATCGTAGGCCAAAAATTGATCAGGATATGGCAGGGAGGTTGGGGATCATCCAAGTGTGGTCCATTTATTTATCCGAGGCCATTTGGGTGGTCAAATGGGAAAAACAGCGTGAACGGTGCATTTTCAGGCCAAATCAGTGTGCTATGGCCCACGGTTTTAGGGGTGGACATAGGGTCCGGGGGTGCTATGGGCCAAAAATCAATCGGGGCATACCAGGGATGTTGGGATCATCCCAGTAGGGTTCATTTATTTAATCGAGGCCATTTGTGTGGTCAAATGGGTGAAATAGTATGAAAGGGGCATTTTTGGGATAAATTGGTGTTCTATAGCCCACGGTTTAGGAGGTGGACCTAGGGTCCGGGGGTTCCATGGGCCAAAAATCTATCGAGGCATGCTAGGGAGATTGGAGATTATCCCAGTGAGGTCCGTTTATTTATTTGAGGCCATTTCGGTGGTTAAACTGGCGAAACGGCGCGAATAGGGCATTTTCGGGCTAAATCGGTGTGCTGTAGCCTACCGTTTTGGGGGTGGGCCTAGGGTTTAGGTGTGCTGTGAGCCAAAAATTGATCGGAGCACGTAAGGGTGGTTAGGGATCATCCCAGTATGGTCCGTTTATTTATTCAAGGTTATTTGGGTGGTCAAATGGGTGAAATGGCACGAACGGGGTATTTTCTGGCCAAATTGGTGTACTATAGCCTATGATTTCGTGGTTGGCCAGGGTTTTGAGGGTGTCGTGGGCTCAAAATCGACTGGGTTATGCCAGGGAGGTTGTGGATCATCCCAGTATGGTCCGTTTATTTATTTGTGGCCATTTGGATGGTCAAATGGATAAATCGGCGCGAACAGGAAATTTTTGGGCCAAATTGGTGTGTTATACCAACGGTTTAGGGGGTGGGCTTAGGGTCTGTGGGTTTTGGTGGCCCAAAATTGATCGGGGCATGATAGGGAGATTGAGAATCATTCCAATGTGGTCCGTTTATTTACCCTCCGAGAAATGAAGGTAAACCGCATTCCTCTTCTAGTTCTAAAGGCTTTCAATGTTTTAAATGTCAAGGTTGGGGACACAAGGCTAAAGAGTGTACAAAAAGGAGAAATGTGATCCTAAGGGAGGGAAAATTATACTTTCTTATGGAAGAGGTGGGACTTGAAATGAAGGAGATTGATGATCAATCTCAAAATAGAGAGAAGGTAGAACCCAAGAAGTAAAAGTAAGGGGATGAGGAAGATGTTTGGCCGTGTGAAGGTGAGATTGTAGTGCCTATGTATATGGAAAGAAAAGTCATGCTTAGTGAGGGTATGGAATAATAAGTCGAGAGTGAGGAGGATGAAGAAGGAGAGAAGCTGAGAGTTGGGATTGTGGGATTTGCCTACAAGGACTCTTTGTTGATTACTAACTGAGATACTAGCAATTTGCCTAATATCAAATCTTCTTATGTGCAAGTTGTAGAACATATAAATCCAAGGAGTATTCTTTATGATATCATGGGACCCTTGGTTGAACATCCTAACCTTAGGAAGAGCAATGAAGAGATGATGAAAAGAGGAGAGCTTGCCGGTGATGATTGTTTGAGTTTGAGGGCAAATTCCTCTCAAGATGGAGATGATGATACAAGTGCGACTATGAAGATTAACGTGTGTAAAAGTGCAGCAAATTATCATCCTAGGAAGTTCAATGTTGAGATGTGAGATGGACCAAAGACATACGGTAAGCCGCCCATTTTCTTATTTGCTACACTAGAGGGGTGGCCTTTGAAGGCTTCTCATTAAAGGGGCACTTTTTTCATTTTAAGTCTAAACTGTTATGTAATATAAATAGAACAAGATAGGTATTTTGAGGCTTGGTTGATTATTTTTGTAAGTTGAAATTTAAAACACCAAAGTCCTCTCTCTACTTGAGGCAAACCGAAACTTGTAACTAGGATAGCAATTCAAGGGTGGAATCTCTTGTAATTGTTTGTTTTTGAGAAACCTTGGCGCTTGAGTGGTGGAATCCTCTCTTTTGTCATCATAAGAGTTAGGTGATCGTGTGTGAAGGTATTAGGGGTCTTAGAGTTTTATGTGCTCTTTGGTTACTAGGATTTACACCACCTTTGTCGAACTATCTATCCTTTTATTTGTTATCATCTTGTAGTAGTTTATATCTTGTGCTATAAGTCGTACGGTGTTGTCTTTTTATAACATTGTCGTTGTTCTTCGTTGTACATTATATAGTGTTGTAACTTAGATTGGTTGGCTGATTTTGGTGTCACCAACACCTTGTTAACTTATGAAACTCGTATTTTTGTTAGTGGCCGAAACTAGCCCTAAAAAGGGTCCTTGGTTTGTGCCTTGTTGAGTGGACTATTTTGGTGTCATTTCGTGAGTTCCTAGTCTCTCTCATATTATTGTCCCGGGGTTCAGGGATTTCGTAGGCCGAAAATTGATTGAGGCATGCCAGGGAGGTTGGGGATAATCCCAGTATGGTCCATTTATTTATTCGAGGCTATTAGGTTGGTCAAACAGGCTAAACGGCGCAAACGGAGCATTTTTAGGCAAAATTGGTGTGCTATAGCCTACGATTTTAGGGGTTGGTCGGGGTTCAGAGGTGTCGTGGGCCAAAAATTGACCAAGGCATGCCAGGGAGGTTGGTGATCATCCAAGTGTGGTACTTTTAAAAATTCAAGGCCATTTGGGTGGTCAAACCGGAAAAACGGCTCAAACGGGGTATTTTAAAGACAAATAGGTGTGCTATAGCCCATGATTGTGGGGGAGGACCCGGGATCTGGGGGTGCTGGGGGCTGAAAATCGATTAGGGCATTCCAGGGAGGTTGGGGATCATCCCAGGGTATGCTAGAGAGGTTGGGGATCATCTTAGTGTTGTCTTTTTATTTATTCGAGTCTATTTGGTTGATCAAACAGGCAAAACAGCCCAAACGGGGCATTGTTGGGCAAAATTAGTGTGCTATAGCCCAGAGTTTTGAGGGTGGGCCTAGGGTCCGGGGTTTCCGTCAGCTAAAAATTGATTGGGGCATGCCAGAGAGGTTGGGAATCATCCTAGTATGGTCTCTTTTAATTATTCGAGGCCATTTGGGTGGTCAAACAGGCAAAACGGCGTGAACGGGGCATTTTTGGGCCAAATCGGTGTGCTTTAGCCTACATTTTTGGGGGTGGGCCTGGGGTATCATGGGCTAAAAATTGATCAGGGTATGCCAGAGAGGTTGAGTATGGTCCTATAATGGTCCATTTATTTATTCGAGGCCATTTGGGTGGTCAAAGGGGCGAAACAATACGAATGAGGCATTTTTGGGCCAAATCAGTGTGCTATACCCCACGGTTTTGGGGTGGGCTGAGGTCCGGGGGTGCCATGGGCAAAAAATTGATCGAGGCATGCCAGGAAGGTTGGGGATCATCCCAGTGGTGTCTGTTTATTTATTCGAGGCCATTTGTGTGGACCAACGTGCAAAATAGCTCAAACGGATCATTTTCGGGCCAAATTGATGTGCTATAGGCTACGATTTTAGGGGTGGGCCCAAGGTCTGGGGGGTATCGTGGGTCAAAAATTAACTGGGGCGTGCCATGGAGGTTTGGGATTGTCTTAGTGTGGTTTGTTTATTTATTGGAGGCCATTTGGGTGGTCAAATGGGCAAAATGCCCCGAACGGGGCATTGTTGGGCCAAATTGGTGTGCTGTAGCCCACAGTTTTAGGGGTGGGCTCGGGGTCTGGGGGTTCAGTCGGCGCAAAATCAACCGGGGCATACCAGGGAGGTTGGGGATCGTCCTAATTTGGTTTTTTTATTTATTTGAGGCCATTCAGGTGGTCAAACAGGCGAAACAACGCGAACAAGGCATTTTTAGGTCAAATCAGTGTGCTATAGCCCATGGTTTTGGGGGTGGGTTTGGGGGTATCGTGGGCCAAAAATCAATAAGGGCATTCCAATGAGGTTGGGGATTGTTCCAATGTGGTCCGTTTATTTATTCGAGGCCATTTGGGTGGTCAAACGGGTGAAACAGCATAAATGGGGAATTTTGGGCCAAATCCATGTCTATAGCCCACAGTTTCAGGGGTGGGCCAAGGGTCCGAGGATGTAGTAGGCCGAGAATTGACCAGGGTATGCCAGGGAGGTTGGGGATCATCTCACTATGGTCCATTTATATATTCGAGGCTATTTGGGTGGTAAAATGGGCGAAACGGGGCGAACAGGGAATTTATGGGAGAAATTGGTGTGCTATAGCCTACGATTTTAGGGGTGGGCCCAGGGTTCAGGGGTTTCATGGGCCAAAAATCAACTGAGGCATGCCAAGGAGATTGAGCATTGTCCTATTATAGTCCGTTTATTTATTCGAGGCTATTTGGGTGGTCAAATAGGAAAAACTGTGCGAATGGGAATTTTTGAGCATAATCGGTGTGCGCCTACTATTTTAGGAGTGGACCCAGGGTTCGGGGTTGGCGTTGTCCAAAAATCAACCAAGGCATGCCAGGGAGGTTGGGATCATCCCAATGTGGTTCGTTTATTTATTCGAGGCCATTTGGTTGGTCAAACAGGTGAGACGGTATGAACGGGACATTTCCAGTCCAAATCGATGTGCTATAGCACATGGTTTTGGGGGTGGGCCTAGGGTTCGGGGGTATCGTGGGCCAAAAATCGGTCAGGGCATGCTAGGAAGGTTGGAGATTGTCCTAGTATGGTTTGATTATTTATTCGAGGCTATTTGGGTGGTCAAACGGGCAAAATGGCATAAATAGGGCTTTTTTACGCTAAATCGGTGTGCTATAGCCCACGATTTCTAGGGTAGGCCTGGGGTCTAGGGGTTCTGTGGGTCAAAAATAGATCGGGGTATTCTTGGGAGGTTGGGGATTGTCCTAGTGTGTTCCATTTATTTATTCGAGGCCATTTGGGTGGTCAAACAGGCAAATTAGCCCAAACGGGGCATTTTTGGGCTATAGCCCACAGTTTCATGGGTGGGCCTAGGTTCCGAGGGTACCTTGGGCCGAAAATTGACCGAAGCATGCCAGGGAGGTTGGGGATCATCCTAGTTTGGTTTGTTTAATTATTCAAGGCTATTTGGGTGGTCAAACGGATGAAACAGCCAAATCGGTGTGCTATAGCCCACGGTTTAAGGGGTGGGCCTAGGGTCCAGGGGTGTCGTGGGCCAAAAATCAATTGGGGCATGCCAGGGAAGTTGGGGATCATCCCAGTATGGTCCATTTATTTATTCGACACCATTTGGGTGGTCAAACTGGCAAAACGGTGCAAACGGGGCATTTTCGAGCAAAGTCGGTATGCTATAGCCCACGATTTTGGGGTTGGGCCCAAGGTTCGGGGGTTCTATATGTTAAAAATTGACCGGGGCATGCCAGGAAGGTTGGGTATCATCTCAGTATAGTCTATTCATATATTCGAGGTCATTTGTGTGGTGAAATGGGCAAAACAGCATGAACTGAGCATTTTTGGGCCAAATCAGTGTGCTATTACCCACGGTTTAGGGGGTGGGCCCGAGGTCCGAGGGTGCCATAGGCCAAAAGTTGACCAGGGCATTCTAGGGAGATTAGAAATTATCCTAGATGGGTTCGTTTATTTATTGGAGGCCATTTGGGTAGTAAAATGGTTGAAATGGCGTGAACGGGGCATTTTTAGGCTAAACCGGTGTGTTATAACCCATGACTTCAGTGGTGGCCCCGGGGTTCGGGGGTATCGTAGGCCAAAAATCAATCAGGATATGGCATGGAGGTTGAGGATAGTCCAAGTGTCGTCCGTTTATTTATCCGAGGCCATTTGGATGGTCAAATGGGCAAAACAGCATGAACGGTGCATATTCAAGCCAAATCAGTGTGCTATGGCCCATGGTTTTGGGGGTGGACCTAGGGTTCGAGGGTTCCACGGGCCAAAAATTGATCGGGGTATGCCAGGGAGGTTAGAGATCGTCCTAGTGTTGTTTGTTTATTTTTTCAAGGCTATTTGGGTAGACAAACGGGCGAAACAGCGTGAACGGGTCATTTTTAGGCCATATCGGTGTGGTTTAATCCATGGTTTCTGGGGTGAACCCGGGGTCTGGGGGTGCCGTAGGCCGAAAATCGACCGGGGAATGCCAGGGAGTTTGGGGATCGTCCCATTATTGTCCGTTTATTTATTCGAGTCTATTTGGATGGTCAAACGAGTGAAACGAGGCATTTTTGGGCCAAATCGGTGTGCTATAGACCATGATTTTTGGGGTGGGCCCAAACGGCATGAACGGGGCATTTTGGGCCAAATCGATGTGCTATAGTACAGGGTTTCAGGGGTGTACTGGGGTTCGGGGGATCCATGGGCCAAAAATCGACCGGGGTATGCAGGTAGGTTGGGGATTGTCCCAATATGGTCTGTTTATTTATTCAAAGCCATTTGGGATGTCAAACGGGTGAAACGGCGCGAACAGCGAAATTTCGGGCCAAATCGGTGTGCTAGAGCCTACGGCTTTAGGGGTGGGCCTGGGGTTTGTGGGTGTCGTGAGCCAAAAATCGATCGGGGCTTGCCAGGGAGGTTAGGAAACATCCCAGTGTGGTCCGTTTATTTATTTGAGGCCAATTGGGCAAAACAGCATGAACGGGGCATTTTTGGAAAATATCGGTGTGCGCCCATGGTTTAAGGGGCGGGACCGGGGCTACCGTGGGCCTAAAATCAACCGAGGCATGCCAGGGAGGTTAGGGATCGTCTCTGTATAGCCATTTTATTTATTCAAAGATATTTGGGTGGTCAAACGGATGAAATAGAGCGAACGGGGCATTTTTGGGCCAAATTGATGTGCTAGATAGCACACGATTTTGGGGTGGGCCCGGGTTCGAGGGTGCCGTGGGTCAAAAATCGACTGGGGTATGCCAGGGAGGTTGGGGATCATTCCAGTGGGCTGTTTATTTATTCGAGGCCATTTGGATGGTCAAAAGGTTGAAACGGCGCTAACAGGGCTTTCTAGATCAAATCAGTATGTTATAGCCCACGGTTTCGAGGTTATGTCCGAGTTACACGGGTGATGTGGGCCAAAAATCAACTGGGGCATGATAGGGAGTTTGGGGATCATCCCAGTATAGTCTATTTGTTAATTCGAGGCAATTTGGGTGACCAAAAGGGCATAACGGCGCGAATGGGGCATTATTGGGCTAAATTATTGTGCTATTGCCCATGGTTTTGGGGGTGGGCCTGGGGCCCGGGTGTGTCATGGGCCAAAAATCAACTGGGGCATGCTAGGGAGGTTGGGGATCATCCCGGTATGGTCTGTTTATTTATTTGAGGCCATTTGGATGGTCAAATGGGTTAAACAGCATAAACGGGACATTTTTAGGCAAAATTGGTATGCTATAGCCTACGGTTTTGGGGGTGGGCCCGGGGTCTGGGGGTGCTGTGAGTTAAAAATTAATTGAGGCACAGAAAGGAGGTTGGGGATCATCCCAATGTGGTATGTTTATTTATTCGAGGCCATTTGCGTGGTCAAACGGGCGAAACAACATTAATGGGGCATTTTTGGAGCAAATTAGGGGTGTACCTAGGGTCCGGGGGTACTGTCTACCAAAAATTGACTGAGGTATGCCAAGGAGGTTGGGTATTATTCCAGTGTGGTCCGTTTATTTATTTGAGGCCATTTGGGTTATCAAAAGGGCGAAACAGTGCGAATAGGGCGTTTACGGGCTAAATCAATGTGCTATCGCCCATGGTTTTGGGGGCGGGTTAGGGTCCAGAGGTGTCGTGATTTGATAATCGACCGGGGTATGCTAGGGAGGTTGGGGATTGTCCCAGTATGGTCCTTTGTTTATTTGAGTCCAATTGGGTGGTCAAGCGGGCGAAATAGCGCGAATGGGGCATTTTTAGGCCAAATCGGTGTGCTATAGGCCATAGTTTTGGGAGTGGGCCAAGCGTCTGGGGGTGCTGTGGTCCAAAAATTGGTCGAAGTATTTCAGGGAGGTTGGGGATCATCCCAGTGTAGTCCGTTTATTTATTCAAGGCCATTTGTGTGGTCAAACGGGCGAAACAACATAAACAAGGTATTTTGGGCCAAATCGGTGTGCTATTTCTAGGGTATACTCGGGGTCCAGGGTTTTCGTGGGCCAAAAATTGACCTGGGCATACTAGGAGCATTGGAGATCATCCCAGTATGGTTTGTTTATTTATTCGAGGCTATTTGGGTGGTCAAAAGAGCAAAACAGTGTGAACGGGGCATTTTGGAGCCAAATCAATGTGCTAAGCCCACGATTTTGGGTGTGGGCTGGGGTCTGGAGGTGCTGTGGGCCAAAATCTATGGGGGCTTGCCAGGGAGGTTGGGGATCATCCCAGGTTGGTCCATTTATTTATTTGGGTCATTTAGGTGGTTGAACGAGTGAACAGACGGTGCATTTTTGGGCCAAATCAGTGTGCTATAACCCATGGGGGTGGGCTCATGGTCTGGGGGTACCGTGGGCTAAAAATTGATTTGGACTGGCAAGGGAGGTTGGGTATCATCCCAGTATGGTCCGTTTATTAATTGGAGGCAAATTGGGTGACCAAATGGGCAAAGCAGCGTGAACGGGGCATTTTTTGGGTAAATTGGTGTGCTATAGCCCACGGTTTTGGGGTTGGGCTCGGGTTTCGGGGGTACAATGGGACAAAAATCAATTGGGGCATGCCAGGGATGTTAGGGTTTATTCCAGTACTGATTGTTTATTTATTTGAGGTCATGTGAGTCGTTAAACGAGCAAAACGGTGTGAATGAGGCATTTTCGGGCCAAATTGGTGTGCTATAGCCCATATTTTTGGGGGTGGGACTGGATTTTGGGGATGTCGTAGGCCAAAAATCAATCGAGGCATGCTAGGGAGGTTGGGTACCATCCCAGTGTGTTCTATTTATTTATTCGAGGCCATTTGGGTGGTCAAACGGGCGAATTGGCATGAACAAGACATTTTTGGGCTAAATCGGTGTGCTATAGCTCACGGTTTTGGGGGTGGGCCCCTGGTCTGAGGGTGCCGCGGGCTAAAGATTGATCAGGACATGACAGAGAGGTTAGGGATCGTCCCAGTATGGTCTGTTTATTTGTTCAGGGCTATTAGGGTGGTCAAACGGCTAAAACGGCGTGAATGGGTCATTTTCGAGCTAAAAATATGCTATAGCCCACGATTTTAGGGGTGGGCCCAGGTTTTGGCGGTTCTGTGGGAAAAAACTCGACCGGGGCGTGCCAGAGAGGTTAGGGAACATCCTAGTGTGATCCGTTTAATTATTCAAGTCTATTTGTGTGGTCAAATGGGCAAAACTGCATGAACAGGGCATTTTCGGGCAAAATTAGTGTGCTTTAGCCCACAGTTTTGGGGGTGGGCCCGGGGTCCGACGGTGCCATTGATAGTTAATCAATCGAGGAAACCTACGGAGGTTGGAGATTGTCCCAGTTTGGTTTTTTTATTTATTTAAGGCCATTTGGGTGGTCATACGGACAAAAATTCATGTCAAACGGGCAAAATGGCATGAATGAGGCATTTTCGGGCTAAATCTATGTGCTATAACCCACGATTTTGGGGGTGGCCTCGGAGTCTGGGGGTGTCGCCGGCTGAAAATCGATCAAGGTTTGTTTATTTATTCTGGGTCATTAGCATGGTCAAATAGATGAAATGACAGGAACAGGGCATTTTCGGGCTATTTTGATGTGCTATAGCCTACGATTTTGGGGGTAGGCAAGGGGTTCGGGGGTTCTGTGGGCGAAAAATTGATCGTGTCATGCTAGAGAGGTTGGGGATTATCCCAGTATGGTCCTTTTATTTATTCAAGGCAATTTGGGTGGTTAAACGGGCAAAACAGCGTGAACGGTGTAATTTCTAGCCAAAGTTGTGCTATAGCCCACAATTTTAGGGGTGGGCTGGGGGTCCGGGGGTTTTGTCGGCCAAATATTGATCGGGGTGTGCCAGGGAGGTTGGGGATCATCCTAGTGTGGTCCATTAATTTATTCAAGGCCATATGTGTGGTCAAACGAGAGAAACGGCACGAACGAGGCATTTTTGGAGCAAATTAGTGTGATATAGCCTATGGTTTTAGGAGTGGGCTTGGGGTCTAGGGGTACCGTGGGACAAAAATTGACCGGGGGATGCCAGGGAGGCTTGGGATTATCCTAGTATTATCTATTTATTTATTCGAGGCCATTTCGGTCATCAAACAGGCAAAATAGTATGAATGAGGCATTTTAGGCCAAATCGGTGTGCTATAACCCATGGTTTTGGGGGTGGGCCTGGGGTCCGGGTATGCCGTGGGCCAAAAATTAATCCGAGCATGCCAGGGAGGTATGGAATCGTCCCAATATATTTTGTTTATTTATTCGAGGCCATTTGGGTGGTCAAATGGGTGAATTGGCATGAATGAGGCATTTTTGAGCCAAATCGATGTGCTATTGCCCACGGTTTTGGGGGTAGGCCCAGGTCTGAGGGTGTCGCAGGCCGAAAATTGACCAAGGTATGACAGATAGGTTAGGGATCATCTCACTGTAGTCTTTTTATTTATTCAGGGTCATTAGGGTGGTAAAACAGATGAAACAGCACAAATGGGGAATTTTTGGGGTAAATTGGTGTGTTATAGCCTACTATTTTGGGGATGGGCCTAGTGTCCGGGGGTTTCAGGGGCCGAAAAATGACTGGGGTATGCCAGAGTGGTTAGGGATCATCCCAGTGAAGTCTGTTTGTTTATTCGAGGCAATTTGGATGGTCAAACTGGTAAAACAGCGTGAATGGTGCATTTTCGGGCCAAAGGTGTGCTATAGCCCACGGTTTTGGGGATAGGCCCAAGGTCTGAGTGTACCGTGGGTGAAAAATTGATCGGGGTGTACTAGGGAAGTTGGGAATCATCCTAGTATGGTCCATTTATTTATTCGAGGCCATATGGGTAGTCAAATGGGAGAAACAGCACGAACGAGGTATTTTCGGGAAAAATTGGTGTGCTATAGGCCACGGTTTTGGGGGTGGGCTTGGGGTCTAGGGGTAACATGGGTGAAATATTAATCGAAGAGTGCCAGGGAGGTTAGGTATCATCCCTGTATTTTTTTATTTATTTATTCGAGTCTATTTGGGTTGTAAAACAAGCAAAACGGTGCAAATAAGGCATTTTCAGGCCAAATCGATGTGCTATAGCTCACGGTTTTGGCGGCGGGCCTGGGATCCGGGGATGCCGTGGGCCAAAAATAGATTGGGGCATTCCAGGGAGGTGGGGTATCATCCCAGTATGATTCATTTATTTATTCGAGAATATTTAGGTGGTCAAATGGGATAATTAGTATAAACGAGGCCATTTTGGGCCAAGTTGGTATGCTATAGCCCACGGTTTTGGGGATCGTCCCAGGATACGAGTGTCTCGCAGGCCAAAAATTGACCAGGGTATGACAAGGAGGTTAGGAATCATCCCGGTGTGGTTCATTTATTTATTCAAGGTCATTAGCGTGGTCAAACGGATGAAAAGGTGCGAACGGGGCATTTTCGGGCCAAATCAGTGTGTTATAGCCTATGGTTTTGGGGGTGGGCCCAAAGTTCGGGGGTTTCATGGGCCAAAAATCGTTCGAGGCATGCCAGAGAGGTTAGGGATCATTTGTTCCATTTATTTATTCAAGGCTATTTGGGTGGTCAAATAGGCAAAACGGGATGAATGGGGTATTTTCGGGCAAAATTGGTGTGCTATAGCCCACAGTTTCGGGGGTCGACCCGGGGTTCGGGGGTGCCGTTGGCTGATAATTCATCGGGGTATGCCAGGGAGGTTGGAGATCATCCCTGTTTGGTCTGTTTATTTATTCGAGGCTAATTGGGTAGTCATATGGGCAAAATGGCATGTCAAACGAGAAAAATGACATGAATGAGGCATTTTTGGGCTAAATCTATGGGCTATAACCCACAGTTTTGAGGGTGGGCTTGGAGTCCGGGGGTGTCGCAGGCCAAAAATTGATCAGGCAATGATAGGGAGGTTGGGGATCATCACAGTATGGTCCGTTTATTTATTCAGGGTCATTAGGATGGTCAAATAGATGAAATGGCATGAACAAGGCATTTTCGAGGACAAATCGATGTGCTATAGCCCACGGTTTTGAGGGTGGGCCTGGGCTTCGGGGATTTCATGGGCCAAAAACTGATCGGGGTGTGCTAAAGAGGTTGGGGATCATCCTAATATGGTTCGTTTATTTATTCAAGGCAATTTGGGTTGTCAAATGGGCAACACGGCGGGAACGGTGCATTTTCGGGCCAAAGGTATGCTATAGCCCATAATTACGGGGGTGGGCCGGGGGTCCGGGGGTTTTGTGGGCAATAAATCGATCGAGGTGTGCCAGGGAGGTTGGGGATCATCCTAGTGTGGTCCATTAATTTATTCGAGGCCATATGGGTGGTCAAACGGGAGAAACAACATAAATGGGGCATTTTCGATGCAAATTGGTGTGCTATAGCCTATGATTTTGGGAGTGGGCTTGGGTTCTAGGGGTACTGTTGGCAAAAAATTGGCCGGGGGGTGCCAGGGAGGTTTGGGATTATCCCAGAATTGTCTGTTTATTTATTCAGGGTCATTAGGGTGGTCAAACGGATGAAACGGCACAAATGGAGCATTTTTTAGCCAAATCAGTGTGCTATAGCCTACTGTTTTGGGGATGGGCCTGGGGTCCAGGGGTGTCATGGGCCAAAAATCAATTGGGGATGCCAGAGAGGTTAGGGATCATCCCTGTGCAGTTCGTTTGTTTATTTAAGGAAATTTAGGGATTTAAATGGGTAAAACGGCGTGAACGGTGCATTTTTGGGTCAAATTGATCGGGGAATGCTAGGGAGGTTGGGGATCATCCTAGTGTGGTCCATTTATTTATTCGAGGCCATATGGGTGGTTTAATGGGAGAAACAGCACGAACAAGGCATTTTTGGGGCAAATTGGTGTGCTATAGCCCACGGTTTTGGGGGTGGGCTCGGGGTCTTAGGGTACCGTGGGAGAAAAATCAACCAAGGCATGCCAGGGAGGTTAGGGATTATCCCAGTATTTTTTGTTTATTTATTTGAGGCCATTTGGGTCATAAAATGGTTAAAATGGTGCGAATGAGGCATTTTTGGGCCAAATCGGTTTGCTATAGCCCACGATTTTGGGGGCAGGCCTGGGGTCCAAGGATGCCGTGGGCCAAAAATAGATTGAGGCATTCTAGGGAGGTAGGGTATCATCCCAGTATGGTACATTTATTTATTTGAGGTCATTTGGGTGGTCAAACTGGCGAATTAGCATGAACGAGGCATTTTTAGGCCAAATTGGTGTGCTATAGCCCACGATTTTGGGGGTCGGCCTGTGATCCGAGTGTACCGCAGGCCGAAAATTGACCAGGGTATGAAAAATAGGTTAGGGATCATCCCAGTGTGGTTTGTTTATTTATTTAGGGTCGTTAGCATGGTCAAATGGATGAAACGGTGCAAACGGGGCATTTTTGGGCTAAATCGATTTGCTATAACGTATGGTTTTAGGGGTGGGCCCAGAGTCTGGGGGTGCCGTGGGCCAAAAATCATTTGGGGCATGCCAGAGAGGTTAGGGATCATACCAGTGTGGTCTGTTTATTTATTCAAGGCTATTTGGGTAGTTAAACAAGCAAAACGGGATGAACGGGGTATTTTCGAGCGAAATTGGTGTGCTATAATCAATAGTTTTGGGGGTGGAACCGTGGTACGGGGGTGCCGTTAGCCGATAATCAATAGGGGTATGCCAGGGAGGTTAGAGATTATTCTAATTTGGTCTGTTAATTTATTCGATGCTAATGGAGTGGTTATATGGGCGAAATGGCATGTCAAACGGGCAAAACAGCATGAACGAGGCATTTTAGGGCCAAATTGGTGTGTTATAGCCCATGGTTTAGGGGATGAGCCTGGAGTCCGAGGGTGCCGCGGGCCAAAAATCAATCGAGGCATGACAGGGCGGTTGAGAATCATCCCAGTGTGGTCCTTTTATTTATTTAGGGTCATTAGGGTGGTCAAATGATGAAACGGCATGAACGGGGTATTTTCAAGCCAAATCGGTGTGTTATAGCCCATGATTTTGGGGATGGGCCCGGGGTTCGGGGGTTCCGTGGTCCAAAAATTGATCGAGGTGTGCTAGAGAGGTTGGGAATTGTCCCAGTGCGGTCCATTTATTTATTTGAGGCAATTTGGGTGGTCAAACGGGCAAGACGACATGAACGGTGCATTTTTAGCCCAAAGGTGTACTATACCCTATGAATTTAGGAGTGGGCTTGGGGTCCAGGGGTGTCGCGGGTCAAAAATCAATTAGGGCATGATAGGGAGGTTAGGGATCATCCCAGTATGGTCCATTTTTTTATTCAGGGTCATTATCTTGGTCAAATAGATGAAACGGCACGAAGGGGGCATTTTCAGACCAGAATGGTGTACTGCACACGGTTTTAGGGGTGGGCTCGGGTTTGGGGGTTTCGTGGGCCAAAAATCAATTGAAGATCTTCCCAGTGCATTCCATTTATTTATTCGAGGCAATTTGGGTGGTCAAACGGGTAAAACAGCGTGAATGGTGCATTTTTGGGCCAAAAGTGTGCTATAGCCCACGATTTTGAGGGTGGGTCGAGGGTTCGGGGGTTCCATGGGCCAAAAATCGATCGAGGCATGCTAGGGAGGTTGGGGATCATCCTAGTGTCGCCCATTTATTTATTCGAGGCCATATGGGTGGTCAAATGGGTGAAACTTTGTGAACGGAGCATTCAGAGCAAATTGGAGTGCTATAGCCCACGGTTTTGGGAGTGGGCTTGGGGTTTGGGGGTACCATGGGCCAAAAATCAACTGGGGGGGTGGGGTGCCAGGGAGGTTCGAAATTATTTCAGTATTGTTTGTTTATTTATTCGAGACCATTTGGGTTGTCAAATAGGCAAAACGGTACGAACGAGGCATTTTCAGGCCAGAACGGTGTGCTATAGCCCACGGGTTTGGGGATGGGCCTGGGGTCCGGGGATTCCATGGGATAAAAATCAATTCAGGCGTGCCAAGGAGGTGGAGAATTGTCCCAGTGTGGTTTGCTTATTTATTTGAGGCCATTTGGGTGGTCAAACAGTTGAATTAGCATAAACGAGGCATATTTGGGTCAATTCGGTGTGCTATAACCCACAGTTTTAGGGGTGGGCCCAGGTTCAAGGGTGTCATGGGCCAAAAATTTACCAGGGTATGATAGGGAGGTTAGGGATCGTCCCAGTGTGGTCTATTTATTTATTCAGGGTCATTAGGGTAATCAAACAGATCAAATGGCATGAATGGGGCATTTTTGGGTTAAATCAGTGTGCTATAGCCCACGATTTTGGGGATGGGCCCAGGGTCTGGGGGTGTCGTGGGCCAAAAATCGATCGGGGAGTGCCTGAGAGGTTAAGTATCATCCCAGTGCAGTCTGTTTATTTATTCGAGGATATTTGGGTGGTCAAATGGGCAAAACGGCATGGACAGGGCATTTTCGGCCTTAATTGGTGTGCTATAGCCCACAGTTTTGGGGGTGGACTCGGGGTCCAGGGGTGCCGTTGGCTGATAATCAACCGGCGCATGCAAGGGAGGTTGGAGATTGTCCTAGTGTGGTCTGTTTATTTATTCGAGGCCATTTGGGTGGTCATACGGGTGAAACGGCATGTCAAAGGACAAAATGGCATGGACGAGGCATTTTTGGGCTAAATCAGTGTGCTATAGCCCATGGGTTTGGGGGTCGTCTCGGAGTTCGGGGGTGCTGCAGGCCTAGAATTGATCTTGGCATGAGAAAGAGGGCGGGGATCATACCAGTATGGTCCATTCATTTATTTACAGTCATTATCATGGTCAAAAGGATGAAACAAAACAAATGGGGCATTTTCGGGCCAAATCGGTGTGTTATAGCCCACAATTTTAGGGATGGCCCCGAGGTTCGGGGGTGCTGTGGTCCAAAAATCAACTGGGGCATGCCAGGGAGGTTGGGTATCATCCTAGTGTATTCTGTTTACTTATTCGAGGCTATTTGGGTGGTCAAACGGGCGAATTGGCATGAACAAGACGTTTTTGGGCCAAATCAATGTGCAATAGCCCACGGTTTTGGGGGTGGGCTCGGGGTCCTAGGATGTCATAGGCTGAAAATTGATCAGGGCATGACAGGGAGGTTGGGGATCATCCAAGTATGGTCTTTTTATTTATTCAGGGCCATTAGGGTAGTCAATTGGCTGAAACGATGCGAATGGGGCATTTTTAGGCTAAATCGGTGTGCTATAGCCCACGGTTTTAGGGGTGGGCCCAGGTTCGGGGGTATCGTGGGCCAAAAATCAACCGGGGCATGCCAGAGAGGTTAGGAATCATTCCAGTGTGATCCGGTTAATTATTCAGGGCTATCTGGGTGGTCAGACGGGCAAACCAGCATGAACGGGGTATTTTTCGGCAAAATTGGTGTGCTATAGCCCACAATTTCGGGGGTAGGCTCAGGGTCTGGGGGTGCCATTGACCGATAATCAACCGGGGCATGCTAGGGAGGTTGGAGATCATCCTAGTGTGGTCTGCTTATTTATTCAAGGCCATTTGGGTGGTCATACAGGCAAAACGGCATGTCAAAGGGGCAAAATAGCATGAACTAGGCATTTTTGGGCCAAATCGGTGTGATATAGCCCACGGTTTTGGGGGTCGTCTCAAAATTCGGGGGTGTTACTGGCCTACAATCAATCTTGGCATAACAAGAAGGGCGGGGATCATCCCAGTATGGTCCGTTTATTTATTTAGGATCATTATCATAGTCAAAGAATGAAACAGGACAAACGGGGCATTTTTAGGCCAAATCGGTGTGCTATAGCCCACGCTTTTAGGGGTAGGCCTGGGGTCCGAGGGTGCCGTGGGATAAAAATCAACCAGGGAATGCTAGGGAGGTTGGGGATCATCCTAGTCTGGTCCATTTATTTATTCGAGGCAATTTGGATGGTCAAAAGGGAAAAATAGCGTGAACGATGCATTTTAGGGCCAAAGGTGTCCTATAGCCCACTCTTTTGGGGGTGGGCCTGGGGTCCGACGGTTCCATGGATCAAAAATCAATCGAGGCATGCCAGGGAGGTTGAGGATTATCCTAGTGTGGTCCATTTATTTATTCGAGGCCATATGGATGGTCAAATGGGAGAAACGGTGCGAACAGTGAACTTTTGGGGGAAATTGGTATGATATAGCCCACATTTTTGGTGGTGAGCTCAAGGTCTAGGGGTACCATGGGCCAAAAATCGATCGAGGCATGCCAGGAAGGTTAGGGATCATCCCAGTATTTTCTGTTTATTTATTCGAGGCCATTTGGATCGTCAAACGGGCAAAACGGTGCAAACGAAGCATTTTCGAGCCAAATCAGTGTGCTATAGCCCACGGTTTCGGGGGCAGGCCTGGGTTCGGGGATGCCGTGGGTGAAAAATCAATCGGGGCATGTCAGGGAGGTAGGGTATCATCCCAGCATAGTCCGTTTATTTATTCGAGGCTATTCGGGTAGTCAAACGGGCGAATTGGCATGAACGAGTAATTTTTAGGCTAAATTGGTGTGCTATAGCCCACGATTTTAGGGGTCGGCCTAGGATCCAAGGGTTCTATGGGCTAAAAATTGACCAGGGTATGACAGGGAGGTTGGGGATCGTCCAGTATGGTCCGTTTATTTACTCAGGGTCATTAGCATCAAATGGATGAAATGGCGCGAATGGGGTATTTTCATGCCAAATTGGTATGTTATAGCCCACAATTTTGGGGGTGGAGCTGGGGTACGGGAGTGTCATTGGCCGATAAACAATCGGGGCATGCCAGGAAGGTTGGAGATCATCCCAGTATGGTTTATTTATTTATTCGAGGCAATTTGGGTGGTCATACGGGCGAAATGGCATGTTAAACGGGCAAAACGGCATGAGCGAGGCATTTTAGCGCCAAATCGATGGGCTATAGCCTACGGTTTAGGGGGTAGGCCCAGAGTCCGGGGGTGCCGCGAGCCGAAAATCGATCAGAGAATGATAGGGCGGTTAGAGATCATCCCAGTGTGGTCCGTTTATTTATTTAGGGTCATTAGGGTGGTCAAATGACAAAACGGCATGAACAGGGCATTTTCAAGCTAAATCGGTGTGCTATAGCCCACAGTTTTGAGGGTGGGCCCGGGGTTCGGGGGTGTCGTAAGCCAAAAATTAACCGAGGCATGCTAGAGAGATTAAGGATCGTCCCAGTGTTTCCCATTTATTTATTCAAGGCAATTTGGGTGGTCAAACGGGAAAGACGGCATAAACAGTGTATTTTCGGCCCAAAGATGTACTATAGCCTATGGTTTTGGGGGTGGGCCCGGGGTCCAGGGGTGCCATAGGCAGAAAAGTAATCAGGGCATGCCAGGGAGGTTGAGGATCATCCTGGTGTGTTCTATTTATTTATTCGAGGCCATATGGGTGGTTAAATGGGCAAAACGGCACAAACGGCCCATTTTTAGGAAAAATTGGTGTGTTATAGCCCACGATTTTAGGGGTGGGCTTGGGGTTCGAGGGTTCCATTGGCCAAAAATTGATCAGGGCATGCCAGGGAGGTTGGGGATCATCCCATTATTGTTTGTTTATTTATTCAAGGCCATTTGGGTCGTTAAACGGGCAAAACAGTGCGAACGAGGCATTTTCGAGCAAAATCGGTGTGCTATAGCCCATGGTTTTGGGGGTGGGCCTGGGGTTTGGGATGCCGTGGGTGAAAAATTTTTCAGGGCATGCTAGGGAGGTTGGGTATCGTCCTAGTATGGTCTGTTTATTTATTTGAGGCCATTTGGGTGGTCAAACGGTAGAATAGGCATGAACGAGACATTTTCGGGCCAAATCGGTGTGCTATAGCCCACGATTTTAGGGGTTTGCTCAGGGTCTGGGGGTAATGTGGGCCAAAAATCGACTGGGGCATGACAGGAAGGTTAGGTATCATCCCAGTATTATTTGTTTATTTATTCAAGGCTATTTGAGTCATCAAACGGGCAAAACGGCTTAAATGAGACATTTTCAGGCCAAATCAGTGTGTTATATCCTAGGGTTTTAGGGGTGGGCCTGGGGTTCGGGAATATCGTGATCCAAAAATTAATTGGGGCATGCTAGGGAGATGGGGTATCATCCCAGTGTGGTTCGTTTATTTATTCGAGGCCATTTGGGTGGTCAAATGGGCGAATTGGCATGAACAAGGCATTTTTAGGGCAAATTAGTGTACTATAGCCCACGATTTTGGGGGTGGGCCCAGGATCTAAGGGTGCCGCGGGCTGAAAATTGACCAGGGTATGGAAGGGAGATTGGGGATCATCCTAGTGTGATCCATTTATTTATTCAGTGTCATTAGCGTGGTCAAACAGATGAAACGGTGTGAACGAGGCATTTTTGGGCTAAATCGGTGTTCTATAGCCCATTGTTTTAGGGGTGGGCCCAAGGTCTGGGGGTGTCGTGGGATAAAAATCATTCGGGGCATGCCAGAGAGGTTAAAGATCATTCAAGTGCGGTTCATTTATTTATTCGAGGCTATTTGGGTGGTCAAACAAGCAAAACAACATGAACGGGGCATTTTCGGGCCAAATTGATGTGCTATAGCCCATAGTTTTGGGGGTGGACCCGTGGTCCGGGGGCGCTGTTGGCTGATAATCAACCGAGGCATGCCAAGGAGGTTGGAGATCTTCCCAGTATCATCTGTTTATTTATTCGAGGCCATTTGGGTGGTCATACGAGCGAAACGGCATGTCAAACGGGCAAAATGGCTTGAACATGGTATTTTTGGGCCAAATTTGTGTGCTATAGCCTACGATTTTGGGTGTGGGCATAGAGTTCGGGGGTATCGCGGGTCCAAAATCAATGGGGGTGTGACAGGGAGGTTAGGGATCATCCCAGTGTGGTCTGTTTATTTATTTAAGGTCATTAGCATGGTTAAACGGAGGAAACGGAATGAACAGAGCATTTTTGGGCTAAATCGGTGTGCTATAGCCCACGGTTTAAGGGGCGGGCTCGGTGTTCGGTGGTGCCATGGGCTAAAAATCAGTTGGGGCATGCTAGAGATGTGGGGTATCATCCCAGTGCAGTCCGTTTCTTTATTTGAGGCCATTTTGGCGGTCAAACGAGCGAATTAGCATGAACGACGCATTTTTGGGCCAACTTGGTGTGCTATAGCCCATGGTCTTGAGGGTGGACCCGATATTCGAGGGTACCGCAAGCCCAAAATTGACCAGGGTATGACAGAGAGGTTGGAGATCATCTCAGTGTGGTCTGCTTATTTATTTAGGGTCATTAGTATGGTCAAACAGATGAAACAGCCCGAATGGGGCATTTTTGGGCCAAATCGGTGTGCTATAGCCCACGGTTTTGGGGGTGGGCTTGGGTTTCGATGGTTCCGTGGGCCAGAAATCATTCGAGGTGTGCTAGAGAGGCTAGGGATCATCCCAGTGTGATCCGTTTATGTATTTGAGGCTATTTGGGTGGTTAAATAGGTAAAACGGTATGAACGAGGCATTTTCGAGCCAAATTGATGTGCTATAGCCCACAGTTTCGGGGGTGGACCCAGGGTTCAGGGTTTTCGTTCGCCGATAATCAATCGAGGTATGCCAGGGAGGTTGGAGATCCTCCCAGTGTGCTATGTTTATTTATTCGATGCCATTTGGGTGGTCATACGGGCGAAATGACATGTCAAATGGGCAAAACGGCATGAACAAGGCATTTTTTGGCCAAATCGGTGTGCTATAACCCACGGTTTAGGGGGTGGGCTCGAAGTCCGGGGGTGCCTGATGGTCCACCACCTTGATGATCACCAAGTCCCTCTAAGAAGTAGCTTCTGGATAAGTGTTGATGGTCTATCTGGTGGTCCGTCACATGTCTGACGGTTCGCCATATTATCCGTCACTCGACTCCTCTGGAGGCCTTGTTCTGGTTCAACTTGACGGTATATATGGCGGTCCATCGTAAACCCGTTAATTCCCCTTTTCTGCTACTTTTTCCAGTTTTCTTTTGTGGTTATCTCCTTTCACTGAAACACTAAAAACCTTCATTAAATATCACTTTGGTTGCTTAAAACATACAATTTTCCCAAGAAAATGATGCTAAATGTTCCGTAAAACACTGGAACATAAACACCTTCAACTTAAGATCATTGCTTGTCCTCAAGCTACTAAACACCAAATTGTGCACATGAACAATAAAATGACAGGCAACCAGCCATTGAAACATTCTTTTATGCAAGCATTCACTCATCAGCTTAATCTCATGCATTTAACACAATAGAATCCACACCCAACATTTTTTTATAATTCAGCATACAAGCATGAATGTTATATCCCACGGATAAAAGCAAATTCAGTAAAACTTTGATTGCCCTTACAACGAAGAAGTTCACCACTCATTATATGATGTGGACACTTTCCAGCTCTCACACTCACAGAAAAAGTTTCAAACATAGCCTAAGTACCCATTGGCTTGACCTGTCCATATGACACGTCCTCACGGTTGACTCACTAGGATCAAACAGGTCTTTTCAAGGCTTACAACAAGGTTTAGGATTAGGCGGGGTATGTTTTCGGGTAAAGTAACTCATTGAAACTTAACTCTCCTTGCCTTAGCATATTTTCACCCTAAATCTTCTACTTATGTCATTCTTTTTTGAATTGAAGAAGCAGTCACCCTCAACTTATGCTTATGCAGGTAGTGACCAATTGTTTCTAATTGATTCTAGCTCACACTCCATTGAGGTCTTTCATTTTTTTACACTAGCCACCCTCAACTTAGATGTTTCGTCTAAGTTAAAATATACAATGTTAGCATTTGGCTAAGTTCAAAGCTGAATGTTAAGTCCTATGGAGAGTTAATGATAGGGGAAGGAGGTTAAACCAATTCTTAGAGGTACAAGATGGGTTTAAATAGGAACAATCTTTTAGGCAGGGTTTCTTCTTTAGGTTAGAAGGTTTAGAACTTCAAGGAGGCCTATTATCCTATCCTAATGACTCCACTAGAAGACCGTATCCATAGCTCGGGCAAGTTCTAGGTCTTATCCTATGAAAGAACTGTAAGTAAATCCTCACACCCACAGGAATTGAAGTTAAACATCCTTTACAATTCTCAGAATGTTCATTACATAATTCATGCACTTTTTTACAGACCAATGCTGAATACAGAATTACTGATGGTTATTTGCACATGCTTAATTGAAAAAGTTAATAATTACAGACACATATTCAATGTCTTATGCCAATATCATTCATTCTCCATATTTACTACTAAGTTCTGAAATAGAACCAATTCATACATTGTCATTAAACACTTGTATTTACATTACGCTTTGCAGAATTTAAATGCAAAAATAAAAACAACCTAGACATGCCGCTTCTACTAGATAGCACATAATTGGATTCAGAATATTGGCAACAACATCCAACCATGGTGTAAATACCCTTACCCCCACACAGAAAACTATGCATTGTACTCAATGTAATAAATTACCGTATATGAGAATTGGGATATTTACGTGTCCTCTCACCCCTCTGAGGCATCTGTCAAATATGGTGAGTTTCCATCATCCTCACCCTACAAAATATTGGCCCCTATGGTGGTAGGAGCACTCACAACTTCACCCTCGACATTTTGAGGGATGGTTTATCGAATTGAACCTGCACTTCGCCCTCTTTATGGGGAAGCACTAGTAGAAACTCCTTCTGCTTCATTTTCTTGTTCTCTTTTCTTCCTTTTAGCTTTTTTCTTTGATTTCTTCACAGCTCTTCTTAGGTTGTGCTGGTCTAACTCCTCAGGTGGCATTTCTTCTCTCTTTCTCTTTTTTTCTTCTTTCCTTGCTGCTTGTTCATCCATTTGTTGCTTGACTTTATCCTTCACTAGTCTACCCATCAGATCCAGAATACCCTCATCATCATCACTTACCGCTAGAGCCAGATCAAATACAGACGGTTATGATTATTTCTTCTTTAACTCAACTATGTTAGCCTTTGCCTGCTCAAATTCAGCCATGAGCTTGGCAATATCAGGAAGAGATAGTGAATGTAGCCTTTTGTTGATGCGAACTTCCATGTTATCCATCCTCACTTAAAATCTCCAGCCCACTTTTCTAACTGCTTCTGAAACCGCTTTTGATTCTTTACAACTTTGACAAAATTCATCGGGTTAAATTTGTATTCTGCAAAATCTACTCCACTAGCAAACTGTGTAGAATCTGATCCTACAGACATACCCTAAGGAACATAATTAGGAGGCACATATGTGGTAATGGGTAAAGGCATACCTTCGGGCATTTCTGTGGCTTTGGGAACTGGTACAGACTGATCTCTGGATGTTCACTTGAATGTCAAACTTTGACTCATCTCTGGAGTTCTCAATGTTTTGTTTATGAGTGGCTAAAACTTTATCAGTGCCTCGAATCAGCAGCACACCAGCTTGTTTGTGTAATGCAGTAATCAAACATGGGAAAGGTATGGAAGTAGTCTGCTTATGTGCCCTCACAAACATCTCATCTGCAATTAGCTGGCCGAAATCAATGTCCAAACCTGAAATCAAACTGGCTACCATCATGTCCCTATGATTATCTAGGTTTCCATCTCCTTTAGTTGGCATTAACCTCAATAAAAAAATAGCTCACCAAAACATAGCCTTGAAACTAAGTGTGAATTTTGCAATGCGTTCTTTAGGGTTAGTTTCCCAGGACGGATTTCCATCATCAGTGATCAACGATGCTACCCAACGTCTCAGGCCAGAAGTATTTCTCATTCTATATTTGAAATCAGGGACAACAGGTGGAGCTTCGTATGCTGGCCCAAACAACATTCTATTAATAGTTCGGGCCGAGATTTCAACAACAACTCCTCGAACTGGAAAAGACTCCCTGTTTGGTCTATTCGAAATCGGAGTGACCTTTTGACATTTAGCTTTTACCAGACAAATATAATTTGTAAAGAATTCCCTTACCTAGTTTGGTTGGTACTCCCCTGGTGGCGTGCTCATCCATGCCAATCCATAATCATTGAATCAGCATTCCAGTTTCGGATATTCATAAAGCTCTATGGCCATAATCTGATGTTCTTCAGAGAATGATCTCCAGGTCCCTCGATTAGTGGGATTTAACCCATCATAGAACTCTTTTTGTGCTACCTCAATTTGCCACCTAATAGCATCTCGTACTTGGGGATCCTTCCGTCCGATCATGTTTTAAGCTTCAGGTTCAGGGACTTCTCCTTGGTTCTCCACATTAGCAGCTTCAGTTTCCTCTTCTATAGGTAATGGTTAAGTTGAAGTAACTATCACTTCATCTGGACTTGAATCGGTAAAACTAATGCTACTGTCACTCCCCTCCCTAGACTGGGGGATTATGATGGCTTCTCTTCTGTTTGCCTGGTGTTATAGGCTGGTGCGGATGTGTTTTTACCTTACTGAGATTTTCCTCCCATGGTTTATGTATTTTTAGGAGCCATGTCACCTGAAAATGGATTAAGAAATCAGTGCAAGGTAAAACACAGGCAAAATAGTTCACAGTAAGGCCTGACAGGAGATTTGACGGTCCACCAGTGGTGGGACGGTCTGTCAGATCCACCGTCAGCTTTATCCAGTATGTTTTATTTTTTTGACTTTTGGGACGGTCAACTTGGTGGTCCATCAAAAACTTGACGGTCCACCAGTCTGACCGTCAAATACAATCCAGAAACTCATTGTCTTTGACCTTTGGGATGGTTAACTTGGTGGTCTATCACAAAGTTGACGGTCTTCCATGTTGACCGTCAGGCCTTCGTCCTCAGGCACATTTATGGGTTCGACTGATTTTCAGCACAGCGTCAGATCAAATCAATTTTTAGCTTGAGCAACAGTAGTAAAACCATACTTTAAGTAAGACTTTATCCACTAAATCAAACTTAAGCATAAATCATTCAAACTCAACACCATTAGACTAAATCATGGAAAAATCCATACCCTTACTCTTCAAATAAACAAGAGGAAAGAAGTAAATGCTCATACCTTGATGTGGCAGTATTCTACTTGCTTGAGACTTCAGAGACTGAACTACTTGCAACTTCTATCACTTCTGTTACTCTTTAGTTTGTGATGGGGATAGGGAAAGAATGACCTAGCTTAAATAGAAAAATAATGGAGGAGTGGAGGAGTCTCAGATAGGATAACTCAGTTCAGGTTCTTTGAATCTTGGAGCAGTGGAAAAACCGAAGGTCATGAAATGGTTACAATGAGTTTACCCGATCAATTTTGTTCTTAAAATCTCATTTCGGGTCAAATACGGAGTACTTATAAAGAGTACCAATCTAACCCAACCCGATTCAAAATTAGGGTTAAAGTGACAGTCGAATTGATGGTCCGTCATAAGTATGACGGACCACCACTGGGAACATTACCCCTCAGTTGAGTTGATGAGTTTCTATTTTGGTGTGACGGTTAATGCGATGGTCAACCACAGTCGTGACGGTCCACCGAATTGGTCGTCACTACTTACTAGAATATAGGTTAGCAGTCTCGCTTCTAACAGCTTCTTTGACGGTCCACCATATACTTGACGGTCTGCCACTCATGCTGTCATGCCCTATCCTGTGAATGTATTTTCCTTCCTATTTTTGATGGTTGAGTGTGGTGGTCCGTCAGTAGTTTGGCGTTCCATCAAGTGTACCATCGCAACTTTCCAGTAGTTTAAATGCGCCCAATTTTCCTCTTTACAGCACTTCTGGTCATGAACACTTCATAAACACATCAAAATTTCCCAAAAACATAAAATAGACTTTACTTATAGTTACAACAACATGTTGTGGGTTCCCTCCCACTAGCGCTTGATTTAATATTGCGGCATGACTTAGGTATCTCGAATACTCAGACTTCATCGAGGTAAAAGACATCAACACTTTTTATTAGGTCTTTTGGACCAATATAAAGTTTGATTCTTTGCCCGTTCACTTTGAAGACACTACCATCTTTATTTTCAAGCTCGACTACTCTAGATGAGTAGACTTGGCTAATTTTAAATGGGTCTGACCATTTAGACTTCAACTTACCCAAAAATAGCTTCAGTTTAGAGTTAAAAAGAAGGACCAAATCACCTTTTGTAAATTCTCTCTGTGTAATCCTTTGGTCATGGTATTTCTTCATCCTTTCTTTGTACAATTCAGCTCTTTCATAAGCTCTGAGATGGAATTCGTCTATCTCGTTAATCTGCTCCAATCTTAGATCAGCTGCTTTCTTCCAATGCATATTCTTCCTTTTTAGAGCCCACAAGGCCTTATGTTCCAGCTCAATTGGCAAATAACATGCCTTCCCATAAACTAGCTGATATGGTGACATGCCAATTGGTGTCTTCAAAGTAGTTCGATACGCCTAAAAGGCGTCATCGAGCTTTCGAGACCAATCTTGTCTATTGGCATTCACTGTTTTAGTGAGAATGGCCTTGATCTCGCGATTCGACACCTCCACTTGCCCACTAGTTTGTGGGTGATAAGGAGTTGCTACACGGTCTTATTTTACTCCGTACTTTGCTAGCATATCCCTGAAGACTTTATTGCAGAAATGGGATCCCCCATCAATTATGATTGTTCTTGGTACTCCAAAGCGAGAGAATATGTTTTTTTCAGAAATGCCACAACTCTTTTTCCTTCATTGTCAGTCAATGCCACCGCTTCTACCCATTTTGATACATAGTCTACAGCTACTAGGATGTATTTTAACCCATACGAGCTTAAAAATGGGCCCATGAAGTCAGTGCCCCATACATCAAATAACTCTACTTCCATCATCTTGGACATTGGCATCTCATGACGTTTGGAGATTGATCCTTGTCTCTGACATTGATCACACCTACGAACAAGCTTATATGCATCTCTAAATAGTGTGGGCCAATAGTAGCCACTTTGCAATACTTTCTAAGCAATGCGGTCACCTGCATGGTGACCACCAACAAGTGAAGAGTGGCATGCTTCCAAAATATTCAGCATCTTCACACCTGGTACACAGCGCCTAATAACACCATCTGCGCATCGCCGAAAAAGATAGGGCTCATCCCAGAAATACTGGGTAACATCATAAAGGAACCTTTTCCTTTGTTGAAAGGAAAGATTATCTGGCATCACCTCACTTACCACGTAGTTTGCGAAATCAGCATACCACGGAATCTGCTCGAACTTAGCAGCTAGTATCTTCTCATTCGAAAAGGAATCATCAATATTTAACTTGTCCTTGACTGTTTGTTCGCATTCAAGTCTGGATAAGTGATCAGCCACCTGATTTTCGCACTCCTTGCGTTCCTTTACCTCAAAGTTGAATTCTTGAAGCAATAATACCCACTGGATCAATCTTGGATTCGCATCTTTCTTAGCCATTAAGTACCTTAAAGCTACATGATCCGTGCGGACCACCACCTTAGTCCCTAGAAAATACACCCTGAATTTCTCAAAGGCGTAAACCACAGCCAGAAGTTCTTGTTTAGTGACAGTGTAGTTCTTTTGAGCCCCATTCAGGGCTTTGCTGGCATTGTAGATTGGATGAAACAACTTATCCTTTTTATGGCCCAACACAGCTCCAAGATCCACCCCGCTAACATCGCATATTACTTAAAACAGTTTTGTCCAATCGAGAGAAATAATAACTGGAGCCTCCACTAACTTTAGCTTAATGCATTCAAATGCCTGCCTACAGTCATCATCAAAAAAGAACTTGGCCTCTTTTCAAGAAGTTTGCACAATGGGTTTGTAACCTTCGAGAAATCTTTTATAAATTTTACGATAGAATCCTACATGTCCAAGAAAGTTGTGCACCCCTTTTATAGAGACGGGGCAGGTAGTTTTTTGATAACCTCAAATTTTGCCTTATCTACCTAAATATCTTTCGCAGAAATTTTATGACCGAGACTAATGCCCTCTTTCACCATAAAGTGGCATTTTTCCCTGTTAAAGACCAGGTTAAACTCTTCACACCGCTGTAATGCTTGACTTAGATTCAGCAAGCATAAGTCAAAGGAATCTCCAACCACTGAAAAAATCATCCATAAACACCTCCAAGGTGTCTTCAACCATATCAGAGAAAATCTACATCATACACCTGTAGAATATAGCCGGTTCATTACATAATCCAAAGGGCATCCTTTTAAAAGCAAATGTGCCATATAGGCATGTGAACGTCATTTTCTCCTGATCCTCAAGATAAATGGAGATATGATTATACCCGGAATACCCATCCAAGAAATAGTACCAGCCTCTGCCTACCAATCGATCAAGCATCTGATCTATGAATGGCATTGGAAAGTGATATTTCAGTGTCCACAAATTTAGCTTTCGGTAATCCATACACACCCTCTAACCTATGACAGGATTGAGTGGAATTAGCTCATTCTTCTCATTGGACACTACCATCATGCCCCTTTCTTAGGCACACACTGTACAAAACTCACCTTTTACTGTCTGAGATTGGGTACACCACCCCTGCTCTAGCTACTTGATGATTTCTTTCTTCACCATCTCTTGTATAGGTAGATTTAGGCGACGCTGATACTCAATAGTGGGTACACAATCTTTCTTTAACTAAATCTTGTGTATACATATGCCAGAAGGGATACAAATGATATCTGCAATAGTCCAACCAATAGCTCTCTTGTATCTCTTAAGAACAGAGATGAGAGCTTCCACATGTTGTTCGCCGAGATAAACTAAAATAATAACTGGAAGTGTATTTCCACTACCCAAGAACACATACCTCAGATGACTAGGTAGCTCCTTCAAGTCTAACATTGGTGGCTCTTCAATGGATGGCTTCGCCGGTGGTGAAGGCCTATTCTTAAGTTCAAGATCCAGCTTCTTGGGGGCATAAGAACATGATCCCATTACCGTTAAACCACAGACAGATAGTTTTTTCATACTCATCAATATCCTCACGATCAAAGTTCATGAGCACAGCAGCCAATGACTCAATAGTAAACTGCTCTTTCAAAGATAATTCTAGCTCTTCCTTGTAATAAATATCAACTATAGAGAACACATTCATTTATTTGGGTTGCTTTATTGATTTGCATACATCAAAACGCACCACTTCATCGTTCATCCAGAATAAAAGCTTATTTGGTCGTAGATCAATAAGCACACTTCTGGTTACGAGGAAAGGTCGACCCAAGATTATGGGCACCTCAAAGTCCACCTCGCAATCTAAAATAACAAAATCTGTAGGAAAAATAAAGGTAGCCACCTTCACTAATACATCATACAGAACCCCAACAGGCTATTTTACCGACCTATCTTCCATTATAAGCCGCATGTTAGTTGGTGTAGGATCTCCCAACCCCAACTGTTTATAAATGGCTAGTAGCATCAAATTAATGCTAGCCTCGAGATCACATAAGGCCTTGGAAAAATCCAAAGACCCCACCGTACAACGAATAGTAAAGACTCCCGAATTTGCCTTCTTCTGAACTAATGACCTTGTAGCAATTGCACTACAATGACGGAGATTATCAACTGGTTCATAACTTGCTGCTCTCTTCTTTGTCTAAAGGTCCTTCATGAATTTGGCATACCCTGGCATTTGCTTCAATGCCTCAACTAAAGGCACATTTATAGTCAGCTGCTTTAACATAGACATAAATCTACTGAACTTCATGTCGTCAGTCTTTTTTTCAGTCTTTGAGGGAAGAAAGGTGGTGGTTTTGGCAAAGTTTTAATCACAACTTTCTTTTCCTTGTCCTTCTTATGTTCAAATGTAACGGTCTGCTGATAATCAGGTATAATATCTGGAATAAACCTATTTGATCCTGCAGATTCCAAAGAATTATCAATATCAGCTTTATCCGCATCTTCTGCTATCACATCAACTATCGGCTTACCCACAGATTGGCTCTCCAACACCTTACCACTTCTAGTGGTAATTTCCATGCACGATCCATCCTTCTTAGGATTTTAGACTGTGTCACTATGCAACGTACCAGCCTTTCTTTGATTAAATGCCACCGATAATTAGCCCATTTGCTGATCTAATTTTTTTATCGACGTAGAATGCGAGTCAACCAATTATTTCATCGAATATAAATCATTTTTTTACCTCAAGTACTCTAGCGTTGGTTGCTTCTACTCCCTTCAATATCTTGGCCATCATGTTCTCTATGGACATCTCCCAATACTAAACATAGCTGCATTACGACTTTCAGGAGGAATATACAACCCATTCCTGTCATTTTTGTTTTTCCAATTTGCTTGGTCATGATCCTTGTATCTGGTTTGATCATAATAGTTCCGACCTTGGTTTCCTTGGCCACTACCTCAGAAACCCCCCTGATTGTTTAAGTAATTTTCTTTCTCTTCGAAATCAAAGTCAGCTCTTCCCTGTGATGCAACAGCTTTAACCTTCTCTGTCCTTCTTGTTAATAAATGCTTAGTGAGAAGGTCCATCTATATTTTCATATGAACCATATCTTGGTCATGTTTCTCTTCCCTTCGCCTCTATTCTGCAGTCATATCAATAGATACAGTAGAGCTGTTACCTCAGAATCCCTGGTATGCCAAGCTCTACTCTGCTTTTTCATACAATCTAGTATCTCAGATGCCTTAATAAAGGTGAGATCCATGAATGACCCACCTGCAACATTATCTACCACTGGCTTGGTCATCAAATTCAAGGCTCTATATAATATCTCCATTAAATAGACATTTGTC
The DNA here is from genome assembly GCF_002878395.1 of Capsicum annuum. NCBI lineage: Eukaryota > Viridiplantae > Streptophyta > Magnoliopsida > Solanales > Solanaceae > Capsicum > Capsicum annuum. The sequence goes on from NC_061114.1 coordinate 114,406,998, forward strand.
ATCTGATGATTTGGGCACTGCATAAGCTTCTTCTTGACCTCTCCCAAGTCTTGTGGATATCCTCAGTTGGAATCTATCTAAAATTGCTTATCTCATCTCTCAATTGTGCTCTTTTGGATGGATTAAAGAATCTTTCTAGGAAAGTGTCTTTCAGTTGCCTCCAATTGGTGATAAAGTTGGGAGTTATCCCATTCAGCCATAGAGTTTCCTTTCCAAATAGAGACAATAGAAATAGGTAGAGACGAATTGTATTCTGACCAACCCCTGGATTGTCAAATGACTTGCATGTTGAGATAAAATTAATCAGATGCATATTCAGATCGTCACCTGCAAGTCCACCAAATAACCCTTTGAGTTACAGCAGCTGGATCATAGTGCTAGTAATGTTGAACTTGGCTCCGAGTAATAAAGGTGAAGGAATAATAGCCCCTGTGGCACCAGCCCCATCTAGTTCATCATCATCATCATTAAAAGTAAACTGAACAGCTCTGCGTTCGGGTCTCATTCTAGCATGGCGATCTCTATTGGCAGGTGCATCCAAATCATCTGCATGCCTTGGATTTAATAGCTCATCATCACCCAGATCATTATCATCAGGATTTGGTGCTCGAACTGGGTTATCAGCGTTCTGCTAATTTACTTGCGCAGCTACCAATGTAGCTAACCTAGCCTGCTCTTATTGAGCAGTTATTCTTTCAGGGTCTCGTTGCACATCCATTCTGCCAATGAGATGTGGTTCAGGATTTATAGGTAATAATGGTTGACTCGATCTCCTTGTATTTGGCATGCATAAGACTCAACCTATTCAAAACAAAAACAACAAACAAAAAGTAAAGTTTGAGAATCTTTGACCAAAGGGTGTATTAACTATCACAAACTTAGTTGACAACCATATTCCCCAGCAACGGTGCCAAAATTTGATACGCCCAAATTACAACTCTCAGTATAAAGTGTAAGTGATCGCTGTTAAATATAGAACCCAACTCGGTTGGGTGACAAATCCCACAGGGAATACTGTGCTCACTAAGTGTCATAATTGTTATTAGACTATTGATTAGAGTTTCTTAACAAAAATGGGGGTTTGTTTTTTTCTTTAATTTGTAAAATGATAAATTGTAACAAGATTAGTTCAACTAATGATTTTCTCCATATTTCGTAACTTTATAAGATTAATCAAACCAGGGTTATGATCACCAAAATGCCAGCATCATTTGGGTTGTGAATTATTTATGAGTTCTACTTAACAAATTCAATTGCAAGAAAGGTTGAATCCTATTCTATATCCATTAGTTTCTCAACCTAAATGGATAGGTTATCCTATAATTTTCTCAAACTCATAGGATGCCTTATTCTTTCAACCTAATTCTCATGTAAGCTAATCCTATTAGGGTATTAGCTATTACTCTAAAGGTTAAGGCCCTTAGAATTCATGTAAACACCTTCTTTTCCCCACAAACACTTTTCTCTCAGAAAAGTGGTGTTCTAGGGCTTACTCCTCAAGTTTACAACCAAGAAAAGTCATGAAATTGAAGAAAGGTTTATGCAATGTTATTCAATTATGGAACTCAAATTGATTCCCAACCCATAGATGTATTTCACATTAAGGATCCCATAACCCTAGTTATGAGATTTAGCCACAACAATCCATAGAAGATAAAGAATTCATTCTTGTATTATTCATAAAAAAATGAAAAGTTTACTTACAAAGAACCCCAAGAATCAGTTCTTGAATCTTCAATGATCAGTTGTTTGATACTAAAATTCCCCAAAGTACTTGGATACTAAGAAGTTCAATAGATGAAAAGAAAACTTGTAAAAATATAAAAGATGCATTATTAACCGTAAATGTTGTTATTTATATGTCCCATCTAAAAAAGAATTTAAAATTTTAAAATGGAAAAACCACATCCCATTTGATGGTCCATATGACGAACCGTTAAAGATCTGATGGTCCACCATCTTTCACGTCACTCGATTCATCCAAATGGTAGTTTTTGGATAACATCTGATGGTACACATAGCGGTCCGTCGATGGACTGATGGTCCGCCATCTTTACTGTTATGGAGTTCTTTTGAAAGGCAGCATCTGGATAAGAACTGATGGTCAATCTGGTGGTCCGTCCCAAGATTGACGGTCCACCACTTTGACCATCACGGAGTTCCTCTGGAGAACACGTTTTGGATAAGCGTTGACATTCAATCTGGTGGTCCGTCCCATGTCTGATGGTCCACCACCTAGATCGTCACCAAGTCTCTCTAAGAAGTAGTTTTTAGATAAGTATTGACGGTCGATCACATGTCCGATGGTCTGCCATATTGTCTGTCACTCAACTCCTATGGAGGCCTTATTCTGGTTCAACTTAACGGTATATATGGTAGTCCGTTGTAAACCTGACGGTATGTCAATTTGACCGTCAATTCCCCTTTTCAGCTACTTTTTCTAGCTTTCTTCTGTGGTTATCTCCTTTTACTGAAACACTAAAAACCTTCATTAAATATGACTTCGGTTGCTTGAAAACATAAAATTTTTCTAAGAAAATGATGCTAAATGTTCTGTAAAACACCAGAACATCAGTGTCGCAGGCCGAAAATCAATCGGAGCATGACAGGGAGGTTTGGGATCATTCCAGTGAGGTTCGTTTATTTATTTAGGGTTATTAGGGTGGTCAAATAGATGAAACTTCACAAACAGGGCATTTTCAGGCTAAATTAGTGTGCTATAGCGCACGATTTTGGGGGTGAGCTCAGGGTTTGGGGGTGTCGTGGGCTAAAAATTGACCGGGGCATGCGAGAGAGGTTGGGGATCTTCCCAGTGTGGTCTGTTTATTTATTTGAGGCAATTTGGGTTTTCAAATGGGTAAAAAGGCATGAATGGTGCATTTTCAGGACAAAGATGTGCTATAGCCTACAGTTTTGAGGGTAGACTTGGGGTCCGAGGGTACCGTGGACCGAAAATCAATTGGGGCATACTAGGGAGGTTGGGTATCATCCTACTATGTTCCATTTATTTATTCGAGGCCATATGGATGAACAAACGGGTGAAAAAGAATGAACGAGGCATTTTTGGGACAAATTGGTGTGCTATAGCCCATGATTTGGGGGGTGGGCTCGAGGTTCGGGGGTACTGTAGGCTAAAAATTGACTGAGGCATTCCAGAGAGGTTAGGGATCATCCCAGTATTGTCTATTTATTTATTCAATGCTATTTGGGTCATCAAACGGGCAAAATAGTGTGAACGAGGCATTTTCGAGCCAAATCGGTGTGCTATAGCCCATGGTTTTAGGGGTGGGACTGGGGTTTGGGGATGCCGTGGGTGAAAAATCAACCGGGGCATGCCAGGGAAGTTAGGTATCGTCTTAGTGTGGTCCGTTTATTTATTTGAGGCCATTTGGGTGGTCAAATGGGCGAATAGGCATGAACGACGCATTTTTAGGCAAAATAGGCATGCTATAACCCACGGTTTTGGGGGTTGGCACAGAGTTTGGGGGTGCTGTAGGCTAAAAATTGATCACAGCATGACAGAGAGGTTGGGGATCATCCCAGTGTAGTCCGTTTATTTATTCAGGGTCATTAGGGTGGTCAAATGGATGAAACAGCATGAATGGGGCATTTTTAGGGCAAATCCGTGTGATATAGCCCATGGTTTTGGGGGTAGGCTCGGGGTCCGAGGTTGTCGTGGGCCAAAAAAAAACCGAGGCATGCTAGAGAGGTTTGGGATCATCCCAGTATGGTCCATTTATTTATTCGAGGCAATTTGGGTGGTCAAACGGTCAAAACGGCATGAATGGTGCATTTTTCAACCAAAGGGTTCTATGGCCCACAGTTTTAGGGGTGAGCCCGATGTTCGGGGGTTCCATGGGCTGAAAATTAATTGAGGCATGCTAGGAAGGTTGGGGATCATTCTAGTATGGTCCATTTATTTATTCGAGGCTATTTGTGGGGTCAAACGGGTAAAACGGCTCGAACGTGGCATTTTTAGGCTAAATCAATGTGCTATAGCCTATAGTTTTGGGGGTAGGCCCAGGGACCAGGGGTGTCATAGGCCAAAAATTGACTGGGGCATGTCAGAGAGGTTGGGGATCATGCCAGTGTCGTCTGTTGATTTATTCGAGGCTATTTGGGTAGTCAAATAGGAAAAACAGCATGAATGGGACATTTTTTAGGCAAATTGGTGTGCTATAACCTATGATTTTGGGGGTGGGCTCGGGTTCTGAGGGTGTGTGGGCCAAAAATTGACCGAGGCATGCCAGGGAGGTCGCAAATCATCCTAGTGTGCTCCATTTATTTATTCAAGGCAATTTGGGTGGTTAAACGGGCAAAATGGCATGAACGGGACATTTTTCGACCAAATCGGTGTGCTATATCCCATGGTTTAAGGGGTGGGCTCGGGGTTCGAGGTACCATGGGCGAAGATTATGGCAGCGGTATGCCAGGGAGGTTGGGGATCATCCCTGTGTGGTCCATTTATTTATTTGATGCCATTTGGGTGGTCAAATAGGCAAAATGACATGAATGTGGCATTTTCTGGCCAAATCGGTGTGCTATATTCAACGGTTTAGGGGTTAGGCTTGGGTTCCGGGGTTTCCGTCAACCAAAAATTGACCAAGGCATGCCAGGGAGGTTGTGGATCATCCCAGTATGGTCTGCTTATTTATTCGAGGCGATTTGGGTGGTCAAACGGGTGAAACTGCGTAAACGGGTAATTTTTGGGCCAAATCAATATGATATAGCCCGCGGTTTTAGGGGTAGGCTCAGGTTCCAGGGGTGTCGTGGGCCAAAAATCTATCCGGGCATCCCAGGGAGGTTAGGGATCATCCTAGTATAGTTTGTTTATTTATTTATTCGAGGCCATTGGGGTGGTCAACCAAGAGAAATAGAACGAATGGGGCATTTTTGGGCCAAATCAGTGTGCTATAGACCACGATTTTGGGGGTGGGTCTTGGGTCCGGGGGTGCTGCGGGCCAAAAATTGATCAGGGCATACTAGGGAGGTTGGGAATAATCCGAGTGTGGTTTGTTTATTTTTTCAAGGATATTTGTGTGGTAAAACGGGCGGAACGGTATGAAGGGGACATTTTTGGGCTAAATCGGTGTGCTATAGACCATGGTTATGGGGGTGGACCTAGGGTCCGGGGGTGGCGTAGCCCAAAAATTGACCGGGGCATGTTGGGGAGGTTGGGGATCATTCAAATATGGTGAGTTTATTTATTCGAGGCCATTTAGGTGGTCAAAAGGGTGAAATGGTGCAAACGACGTATTTTCGAGCCAAATCGGTGTGTTATAGCTCACAATTTTGGGGGTGGGTCGGGGTCCAGAGGTGGCGTGGGCCAAAAATTGATCGGGGTATGTCAGGGAGGTCGATGATTGTCCCAGTGTGGTCTGTTTATTTATTCGAGGCTATTTTGGTGGTCAAACGGGCAAAACTGGGCGAAAAGGGAATTTTTGGGCTAAATTGGTGTGCTATAACCCATGGTTTTGGGGGTGGATCGGGATCCGAGGGTGTCGTGGGCCAAAAATCTACCGGGGCTTTCCAAGGAGGTTGGGGATCATCTCAGTGTGGCCTTTTTATTTATTCCAGGCCATTTGGGTGGTCAAACGGGTCAAACGGCACAAATGGCACATTTTCGGGCCAAATCGGTGTGCTATAGCCTACAGTTTTGGGGGTAGGCTCGGGGTCTGGGCATGCCGAGGGTCAAAAATTGATCGGGTTGTGCGAAGGAGGTTGGGGATCATCCTAGTATAGTCCGTTTATTTATTCAAGTCCATTTGGATGGTCAAACATGTGAAACGGCACAAACGAGGCATATTCGGGGCAAGTTAGTGTGCTATAGCCCACGATTTTGAGGTGGGCTAGGGGTCTGGGGGTACCGTTGGCTAAAAATTCACTGGGGTGTGCCTGGGAGGTTAGGGATCATCCCAGTATGGTCTATTTACTTATTTGAGGCTATTTGGGTGGTCAAACGGGCAAAACGGTACAAACAGAGCATTTTCGGGCTAAATCAATGTGACATAACCCATGATTTCGAGGGTGGGCCTGGGGTCCGGGGGTGCTGTGGACGAAAAATCGAGCGGGGCATGCCAGTGAGGTTGGGTATCATCCTAGTGTAGTTCATTTATTTAGTCTAATCTATTTGTGTGGTCAAACGAGCGAAATGGTGCGAACAGGATATTTTCAGGCTAAATTGGTGGGCTATTGCCCACGGTTTTGGAGGTGGGCTGGGGTCAGGGGTGCCATGGACCGATAATCTATTGGGGCATACCAGGGAGGTTGGGGATCATCCCAGTATGGTCCTTTATTTATTCGAGGCCATTTGGGTGATCAAATAGGCAAACGGTCCAAATGGGGCATTTTTAGGCCAAATTGGTGTGCTATAGCCCACGGTTTTGTGGGTGGTCCTGGGGTATGGGGGAGCCGTGGGCCAAAAATTGTTCAAGGTAGCCAAGGAGGTTAGGGATCATCCTAGTGTGGTCTGTTTATTTATTTGAGGCTATTTGGGTGGTCAGACGGGTGAAACTACATGAACGAGTCATTTTTGGACCAAATCGGTGTGATTTAGCCCACAGTTTTAGGGGTCAGATTGGGGTTCGGGGTTTCTATGGGCCGACAATCGATCGGGGCATGCCAGGGAGGTTGGGATCATCCAAGTGTGGTACATTTATTTATCCAACGTTATTTGGATGGTCAAACGAAAGAAATAGCACGAATAGGGCATTTTTGGGCCAAATCGGTGTGCCATAGCCTACAGTTTTGGGGGTGGGACCGGTGTTCGGGGGTGCCGTGGGCCAAAAATTGATCGGGGCATGCTAGGGAGGTTGGGGATAATACCAGTATGGTTTGTTTATTTATTCGAGGCTATTTGGGTGGTCAAACGGGTCAAATGGCATGAATGGGACACTTTCAGGCCAAATTAACGTGCTATAACATACGATTTAGGGGGTGGGCTCGGGGTCTGGGGATGTCATGGGTTGAAAATTGACTAGGGCTTTCCAAAGAGGTTGAGGATCATCCTAATATGGTTCGTTTATTTATTCGAGGCCATCTGGGTGGTCAACGGGTGAAACGGCATAAATAAGATATTTTTGAGGTAAATTGGTGTGCTATAGCCCACATTTTTAGGGATGGGCCCGGGATTCAGGTGTACCATGGGCCAAAATCGATCGGGGCATGCCAGAGAGGTTAGGAATCATCCCTGTATGGTCCGTTTATTAATTCTAGGCCATTTAGGTGGTCAAACGGGCAAAACAGTGCGAACGGGGCATTTTTGGGCCAAATCAGTGTGCTATAGCCCATAGTTTCGGGGGTAGGCCCGAGGTTTGGGGGTGTCATTGGTCGAAAATCAACCGAGGCATGCCAGGGAGGTTGGGGATCATCTCAGTATGGTCCGTTGATTTATTCGAGGCCATTTGTATAGTCAAACGAGCAAAATAGCATGAACAAGGCATTTTCGAGCCAAATTGGTGTGCTATAGCCCACGGTTTTGGGGGTGGGCCCAAGGTCCGTGTGAGCCGTGGGTCAAAAATTGATCGGGGCATGATAGGGAGGTTGGGGATCCTATCAGTATGGTTTGTTTATTAATTTAAGGTCATTTGGGTGGTCAAATGGAGCGAGCGAGGCATTTTTTTGCCAAATCAGTGTGCTATAGCCTACGATGTTGGGGATGGGCTCGAGGTTCGAGGGTGCCATGGGCCGATAATTAATCGGGGTGTACTAGGTAGGTTGGGTATCATACCAATGCGGTCTGTTTGTTTATTCGAAGCTATTTGGGTGGTCAAACAGTCAAAACGGCATGAACAGGGCATTTTTGGGCCAAATCGGTATGCTATAACCCACGGTTTTGGGGGTGGGCCCGGGGTCTGGCATTCCCTTGGGCCAAAAATTGATCAAGGCATATAAGGGAGGTTGGGAATCACCTTAGTATTTTCCATTTATTTATTTGAGATCATTTGGGTGGTCAAATAGGTAAAACGGCTCAAATGGGGCATTTTTTAGCCAAATTAGTGTGCTGTAGCCCACAATATCAGGGCTACGCCCGAGGTTCATGGGTGTCGTGCGCCAAAAATCAACTAGGACATGCCAGGGAGGTTGGGATCATTCCTATGTGGTCTGTTTATTTATTCGTGGCCATTTGTGCAGTCAAACGGGCGAAATAGCGCGAATGGGGCATTTTCTAGCCAAATTGGTGTGCTATAGCCCACACTTTTGTTGGTGAGCCTAGGGCACGGGGGTGCCGTCGGCTAAAAATCGATGGGGTATGCCAGGGAGGCTGGGGATCATTCCTGTGTAGTCCATTTATTTATTCGAGGCCATTTGGGTGGTCAAACGGGTGAAACGGTGCAAATGGTGTATTTTTGGGCCAAATCAGTGTGTTATAACCCACGGTTTTGGGGGTAGGCCCAGGGTCTGAGGGTGCCATAGGCCAAAAATTGATCGAGGCATGCCAAGGAGGTTGGGTATCATCCCAATGTGGTCTGTTTATTTATTCGATGCCATTTGGGTGGTCAAACGGGCAAAATGGCGTGAAAGGGGTGTTTTAGGCCAAAACGGTATGCTATAGTACACGGTTTTGAGGGTGGGCTGGGGTCCTGGGTGCCATGGGCTGAAAATCAACTGACGTGCGTGTCACGCCCCAAATCCTATTAAGGCGGACTGGCACCCGTTGCCGGTAAGGCTCGGGAGAACCAACCTGTAGCAATATATTACCTATGAACATTATAAGTTCCTTTCATACTAAAGATGCCCTCAAAAGATAAATAGGACTAGCAAGCCAAAAGATATTATATGACTAGGCCGTTGGAGCCACAATGTCTACGATACGATACATGACCATACTATACTTTACGTAGTCTACAAGGCCTCTAGACAAGAAACATTATCTTATAAGGGTCGAGACAGGCCCCGCCTCATGATAAGATACTATACAATGCAAAAAGATATGATGAGACTCAAAGCCCCGAAGCAACCTGGAGCTCAGTGACTGCAGTTGATATCCTGTACTCTTACTAGGGAGGTTTATTAGCTTCTGTACCTGCAGCATGGAATGCAGGTCCCCCAAGAGGGACGTCAGTACGAAATAATGTACTGAATATGTAAGGCAACATGTACTATATATGAGATGAAAAAAAACACTCAAATGAAACCATGTACTGCTGTAGGGTAAAAGACCACCTTTATGAATATTGTGGAGTCATGTATCTTATAACAATTATGTTACTTTACTCTTATTACTTGTATAATCTGTGCACAGCATGTAATACAGATGACCAGCTGATCAGTGGTAAATCTATATCAGGATCGACCCATGCTAGGTTTTTCTTTCACCCCTGGGATACCCCCTGTAATACTGGGATTGACCCATGCTAGGTGATTCTTTCACCCCTGGGATACCACCCATCAGAAGCAACTGTAGACATAAATCTTCTTATTACTTTTGAGATGAATCTTTGGTGGTCGTAACATTTGAGCTATAAGACTGTAAGCATGACAAATGACAAGTATGTGTCCATGTAACACCATATCATAACGAAAAGAGTGGGTTATACAATTAGTGAAACATGTAGGACATAAACACCGTATGAACTTTATTTAGCTAAAAAGAAGACTCATATGTCATGGTACCCAATGTATGTATGCAGCAGTGACAATGCTCGAATCTGGACACATGGAGTGGTTATTTCGAAGTTTGTAAAGATCTCTATGTGCCAATGAAGACTTTGGATTCCATGCCAAATAATAAGAGATCGAATAGCCTTACATACCTAGACATATCAACTTGTTTTTGCGTCGAAATGACTTCTTTTCTTCCAACTATTTATCTACAATATCATGTTTTAAAGCTAGTATTAGCAGCTAATCAATGCATCTGGACAGTCCAATCTCACAAGACACAACACTTTGGCAACAAACATATAACCGTCAACTCAATGGTGTTATTCCGACTTTCTCAATTCTAACTGTATTCAACCAGCATACATTATCATATACATGATGTATACAGCCTATATTAGCTCTATAAAATGCTGGCAACAGTCCATAACTACAACACATAACCATTTTACTAAACGCTCAACTAAGAAGCACAACATCTCGTCGTCTCCCTACGTTTCGTCGTTAACAATTCATACTTGTCCCAACTTTGAACCAGATGCTCCCAACATATATATACATCAAATAAACCTTAACATAGTCACAAAATAGCTCAAAACGTAGGGGGAAACATGAAACAACAGCCCCCTCAACAAAACAGTCCAATACCATTTTGGAAACACATAAGATCATATAAGGATACTTGTTTCCAAAGAACTAGCAAAACAGTCCAGCAACCTTGGCAACCATATACACACTATAACATGTTAATAACCTCAACTTTATATCATATTAAAGTCAAAAATCAGGGTAAGAATCATTCCAAAGCCAAGAAAACCAAACAACAACTTTCAGGACACAAGCTGTCCAGAAATTCCTGCACAGTGAACCAGCCAACTTATCTTGTTTTCCATGGAAAATTCATATCAAATATATGGTTATTTTTACATACCTTAACTCCCAAGGTGTAGGTCTAATTCAAGAACTCAAAAGTAGCCTTTGGTTGCCTTCCAAGGTGAAGAAATGCCAAGAGAAACTTAGAGAGAACAGCTGAAATTTTTTTGGTCTTTTATTGATTAACCTAGGGAGCTCGGTTTTGGTCCCTTTTTAAGGAGACTTTAGACCGACTTTCTCCTTATATTTGCAGCTGATTAACTCAAATTGGTCAATGACTAATTTTCCCCTTTCACTTGGGCCTTTTGGATCTCTAAATCAATGGGCTTTAGTGGCCCATTTCCTTAATCTTTCTTGCACTTTGTTTGGGCCCAATTTTGTTAGTAGTGAATGAATGTAGTTGGGCCTATTATATAAAAATCTTGGGCTGAACATCTTGGCCCAATATAATGTTAAACCATTGGCTTAAATAGCCTCCCTAACCTGGGCTTCGTTTGTCACAAGACTTGGAAAGTTTCGGCGTTAAGCCTTGTCTTCGTTCCCCTTTCTTTTTACTAACGTCTAGACTTCAAGTGAGTTCACTTATGAATGAATTCTTCTCCCTCATGTATATATAATTTTTTTAAGCTAAGCACACAGGTGACTCACCTGCTAGCTTCCTAAGTTCCATAAGCATGTCAATGATTTTCTCCGTTTAAGGTCACATGTAAAATGTGGGGCGTTACAGTGCGCCAGGGACGTTGGGAATCATCCTAGTGTGGTGTGTTTATTTATTTGAGTCTATTTGGGTGGTCAAATGGGTGAAATGGCACGAACAGGAAATTTTTGGGGCAAATTGGTCTGCTATAGCCCACAGTTTTGGGGGATAGGCCCGGAGTCTGGTGGTGTCATGGGCCAAAAATCAATCGAGGTATGCCAGGAAAGTTGGAGATCATCCCAGTGTGATTTGTTGATTTATTCGAGGCCATTTATGTAGTAAAACAGGCAGAATGGACTAAACGGGGCAATTTTGGGCTAAATCAGTGAGCTATAGCCCACGGTTTCAGGGGTGGGCCCAGGTTTTTGGGGGTGCCGTGGGCTGAAAATTGACCGGGGCATGCCAGAGAGATTGAGGATCATCCTATTGTGGTTCTTTTATTTATTAGAGGCCATTTGGGTGGTCAAACGGGCAAAACAGCGTGAATAGGACATTTTCGGGGCATATTAGTGTGCTATAGCCCTCAATTTCAGGGGTAAGGCTGGGGTCCGGGGATGTCGTGGGAAAAAAATCGACCGGGGCATGCCAAGGAGGTTGGGGATCATCCCAGTATGGTTTATTTATTTATTTGAGGCTATTTGTGTTGTCAAACGGGAAAAACAGCACAAACAGGGCATTTAGGGCCAAATCGGTATGCTATTATAGTACTTGATTTTGGGGGTGGGCCGGGGTCCTAAGGTGCCGTGGGCTGAAAATCGACCATGGTGTGCCAGGGATGTTGGGGATTATCCCAGTATGGTCCATTTATTTATTCAAGCTATTTAGGTGGTCTAACAGGTGAAGTGGCATGAACGGGGCATTTTCAGGACAAATCGGTGTGCTATAGCCCGCGGTTTTTCGGCTGGGGCTACCATAGGCCAAAAATTAACCAGGGCATGCCTGGGAGGTTGGGGATCGTTCCTGTGTGGTCTTTTTATTTATTCAAGGCTATTTGGGTGGTTAAACGGGCAAAATGGCATGAATTGGGCATTTTCTGGCAAAATCGGTGTGCTATAGCCTATGGTTTTGGGGGTGCGCCTGGGGTACGGGGGTGTCGTCGGCTAAAAACTGACCGTTACATACCAGGGAGTTTGAGGATTCTCCTAGTATGGTCCATTTATTTATTCGAGGCCATTTGAGTTTTAAACGAGTGAAATGGCACAAACTAGGCATTTTTGGGCCAAATCAGTGTGCTATAGCCCACGGTTTTAGGGGTAGGCCCAGGGTTCGGGGGTGCCGTGCGCTGAAAATTGTCCGGGTCGTGCTAGGGAGGTTGTGGATCATCCCATTCTAGTCCATTTATTTATTCGAGTTCATTTGGGGTGGTTAAATAAGTGAAACTGCACGAACAGAGCATTTTCAGGCAAAATCAATGTGCTATAGACCACGATTTTAGGGGTGGGCATGGGGTCCAGGGTTCCGTGGGCCAAAAATTGACCTAGACATGACTGGGAGGTTGGGGATCATGCCATTGTTGTCATTTAAAGTATTCGAGGCCATTTGGGTGGTCAATTGGGCGAAATAATGCTAACGAGCCATTTTTGGGCCAAATCAGTGTGCTATAGCCCATGGTTACGGGGGTGGGACCAGGGTCCAGGGGTACCGTGGGCCAAAACATGATCGGGGTATGTTAGGGAGGTTTGGGATCATCCCAATATGGTGATTTTATTTATTCAAGACCATTTGGGTAGTGAAACAGGCGAAACGGTGCTAATAGGGCATTTTTAGGCAAAATTGGTGTGCTATAGCCCACGGTTTTGGGGGTGAACCCAGGGTTTGGGGGTGCCGTGGGCCGCAAATCTATCGAGGGGTGCCAGGGAGGTTGGGGATCATGCTATTATTTTTTGTTTATTTGTTCGAGGCCATTTGGGTGGTCAAATGGGCAAAACGGCACGAATGGGGCATTTTTAGGCTAAATCGGTGTGCTATAGCCCACATTTTTGTGGGTGGGACTGGGGTCCAAGTGTCCCGTGGGCTGAAAATCGACCGAGTCATGCCAGGGATGTTGAGGATCATTCCAGTATGTTTCTTTTATTTATTCGAGGCCATTTAGGGGGTTAAATGGGCGAAACAGCACAAATGAGGCGTTTCAAGCAAAACTGGATAGCCTACGATTTCGGGGTGGGCTCGAGGTTCGGTGGTGCCTTAGGCTGAAAATCAATCGGGGTATGCCAGGGAGGTTGGGTATAATCCCAATGTGGTCTTTCTATATAATCAAGGCCATTTGGGTGGTCGAACTAGCAAAATAGCACGAATGGGGCATTTTCGGGCATAATCAATTTGCTATAGCCCATAGTTTCGGGGGTGGGCCAGGGTTCGGGGGTGCCGTGGCCTAAAATTGACTGGGGCATGCCAGGGAGGTTGTGGATCGTCCAGTATGGTCCGTTTATTTATACAAGGCTACTTAGATGGTCAAACAAGCAAAACGGCACAAACAAGGTATTTTTGGGCCAAATCGATATGCTATGGCCCACAGTTTTTGGGGTGGGCCTAGGGTTCGAGGTTGTCGTAGGCCTAAAATTTACTGGGGCATGCAACGGAGGTTGGGGATCATCCCAGTATAGTCTATTTATTTAATCGAGGCTATTTGGGTGGTCAAATGAGCAAAACAGCACGAATGGGGCATTTTCGAGCCAAATCGGTGTGCTCTAGCCTATGGTTTTGGGTATGGGCCCAGGGTCTAGGGGTTTCGTAGGTCGAAAATCAACCAAAGTATGTCAGGGAGGTTGGGGATTGTCCTAGTGGGGTCCATTTATTTATTCAAGGTCCTTTGGGTGGTTAAATGAGCAAAACAGCGTGAATAAGGCATTTTTGGGCCAAATTAGTGTGCTATAGCCTACGGTTTTGGGGGTGGGCCCAGGGTCTGGGGGTTTCGTAGGCCGAATATCAATTAGGGGTGCCAGGGAGGTTGGGGATCCTCCCAGTATGGTCCGTTCATTTTTTATAGGCTATTTGGGTGGTCAAACGGGTGAAACTGCGTGAACGGGGCATTTTCGGGGTAAATTGAAGTGCTATAGCCCTCAGTTTTGGGGGTAGGGCTAGGGTTTGGGGGTTTCATGGGCCGAAAATCGACCGAGGCATGCCAGGGAGGTTGGAGATCATCCCAATATGGTCCATTTATTTATTCGAGGCCATTTGGGTTGTCAAACAGGTAAAACGGCACGAATGGAGCATTTTGGGCCAAATCGGTGTTCTATAGTACAAGATTTTGGGGTGGGCCAGGGTCTTGGGGTGCCGTTTGCTGAAAATTGACCGGGGCATGCCAGTGATGTTGGGGATCATCCCAGTATAGTCCGTTTATTTATTCAATGCCATTTGGGTGGTCAAACGGGCAAAACGGCGTAAATGAGGCATTTTCAGGAAAAATCAGTACGCTATAGCCTGCGGTTTTGGGGCTAGGCACGGGGTTTGGGCGTACCGTAGGACAAAAATCAACCTGGGCATGCCTGAGAGATTAGGGATCATCCGTGTGTGGTCCGTTTATTTATTCAAGGCTATTTGGGTGGTCAAATGGGTGTAACGCCACGAATTGGGCATTTTCAGGATAAAACGGTGTGCAATAGCCTACGGTTTTGGGGGTGGACCCAGGGTACGGGTGTTTCGCCAGCGAAAAATTGACCATTACATTCCAAGGAGGTTCGGGATCGTCCCAATGTGGTCCGTTTATTTATTCAAGGCCTTTTGAGTTTTAAAAGGGTGAAACAACGCGAATGCGGTATTTTCGGGATAAATTGGTGTTTGATAGCCCATGGTTTTAGGGGTAGGTCCGGGGTCCGGGGGTGCCGTTAGCCAAAAATTGGCCGAGGCATGCTAGGAAGGTTGGGGATCATCCCATTCTAGTCCATTTATTTATTTGATTTCATTTGGGTGGTCAAACGAGCGAAACAGCGCAAATGGGGCATTTTCGAGCCAAATTGGTGTGCTATAGCCCACGATTTTAGGGTTGGGCTCAGGGTCCAGGGGTTTCGTGGGCTGAAAATCAACTTAGACATGCCAGGGAGGTTAAGGATCATCCCAGTGTGGTCTGTTTATTTATTCGAGGCCATTGGGGTACTCAACCGGGTGAAACGATGCTAACGAACCATTTTCGGGCCAAATCGATGTGTTATAGCCCATGGTTACGGGGGTCGGTCTAGGGTCCAGGGGTACCGTATGCCAAAACTAAATTGGGGCATGCTAGGGAGGTTGGGGATCATCCCAGTATGATGATTTTGTTTATTCGAGTCCATTTAGCTGGTCAAACGGGCAAAACGGCGCTAACGGGGCATTTTTGGAAAAAACTGGTGTGCTATAGCCCACGATTTTGGGCTGAGCCCGGGGTCCGAGGGTCTCGGGGCAAAAAATCGATTGGAGGGTGCCAGAGAGGTTGGGGTCATCCCAGTGTGGTTTTTTTTTCAAGGCCATTTGGGTGGTCAAATGGGCAAAACAGTACGAACGGGGCATTTTCGGGTCAAATTAGTGTGCTATAGCCTATGGTTTTGGGGGTGGGCCTGATGTTCGAGAGTATCGTGGGCTGAAATTAGTCCGGGGCATGTCAGGGAGGTTGGGGATCATCCCAGTGTAGTCCATTTATTTATTCGAGGCCATTTGGGGGGTCAAACGGGCAAAATGGCACAAACGAAACGTTTTAGGCCAAATCGGATAACCCATGATTTTAGGGGTGGGCTCAGGGTCTGGGGGTGCCGTAGGTTGAAAATCGACCAGGGCGTGCCAAGGAGGTTGGAGATTATTCCAATGTGGTCCGTTTATATAATCAAGGCCATTTGGGCGGTCAAACTAGCAAAACGGCATGAATGGGCTATTTTTGGGCCAAATCATTGTGCTATAGCCCATGGTTTAGGGGGATGGCCAGGGTTAGAGGGTGCCGTGGGCCAAAAATCGACCAAGGCATGCCAGGGAGGTTAGGGATCATCCAGTATAGTCCATTTATTTATTCGAGGCTACTTAGGTGGTCAAATGGGCGAAACAGTGTGTACGGGGTATTTTTGGACCAAATAGATATGCTATAGCCCACGGTTTTGGAGGTGGGCCCTGGGTTCGAAGGTGTCGTTGGCCAAAAATTAATTGGGGTATGCCAGAGAGGTTAGGGATCATTCCATTATAGTCTATTTATTTTATCGAGGCTATTTGGGTGGTCAAATGGGTGAAACGGCACGAACGGGGCATTTTTGGGCCAAATCGATATGCTATATAGCCTACGGTTTTGGAGGTGGACACAAGGTCCGGGGTGCTGTGGGCCAAAAATTGATTGGGGAGTGCCAAGGAGGTTAGAGATTATCTCAGTGTGGTCCATTTCTTTATCTGAGGCTGTTTGGGTGGTGAAACGGGTGAAATGGCACAAACGGAGCATTTTGGGCCAACTCAATATGCTATATAGCCCATGGTTTTGGGGTTGGGCTTGGGGTTCGGGGGTGTCGTAGGCTGAATATCGATTGGGACATGCCAGGGAGGTTGGGGATCATCCCAATATGCTTCGTTTATTTTTTTAAATCCATTTGGGTGGTCAAACAGTGCGGACAATTTATTTTCAGGCCAAATCGGTGTGCTATAGCCCACTGTTTTGGGGGTGAGCCCGGGGTCTAGGGTTATCGTGGGCCAAAAATCAATCATGGCATGCCAGGGAGGTTGCGGATCGTTCCAGTGTGGTTCGTTTATTTATTCGAGGCTATTTGGATGGTAAAATTTGTGAAACACCATGAACGGGGCATTTTCGAGGAAAATTAATGTGCTATATCCCACGATTTCAAGGATGGGCCCAAGGTATGGGGCTGCCGTTTGCCAAAAATTAATTGGGGTGTGCCAGGGAGGTTGGGGATCATCCCAGTGTGGTCCGTTTATTTGTTCAAGGCTATTTGGGTGGTCAAATGAGTGAAACGGTATGAACGAGGCATTTTCGGGCCAAATCGGTGTGCTATAGCCCATGATTTAGTGGGTGGCCCCAGGGTTCGAGGGTTCTGTGGGCTGAAATCGAATGGGACATGCCAGGTAGGTTGGAGATCATCCCAGTGTGGTCCGTTTATTTATTCAAGGCTATTTGGGGGGTCAAATGGATGAAACAGCTCAAAGAGGGCGTTTTGGGCCAAATCGAATAGCCCACGATTTTGGGGGTGGGCTCGGGGTTTGGGGGTACCATGGTCCAAAAATCGATAGGGGCATGCCAGGGAGGTTGGGGATCATCCAGTATGGTTCGTTTATTTATTCGAGGTTATTTAGGTGTTCAAATGGGTGAAACGGTGCGAACGGGGTATTTTTGGGCTAAATCAATGTGCTATCGCCCACGGTTTTGAGGGTGGGCTTGGGGTCCAAGGGTTCTGTGGGCAAAATATTGACTGGGGTATGCTAGGGAGGTTGGGGATAATCCCAGTGTGGTCCGTTTATTTAATCGAGGCCATTTGGGTGGTCAAATGGGTAAAACGACGCGAATGGGGCATTTTTGAGCCAAATCGGTGTGCTATAACCTACGGTTTTTGGGGTAGGCCCAGGGTTCGGGGGTGCCGTGGGCCAAAAAGCATCCTAGGTATGTCAGACAGGTTGAGGATCGTCTTAGTGTGGTCCATTTATTTATTCAAGGCAATTTGGGTGATTAAATGAGCGAAACAGCGCGAATGAGACATTGTCGGGCCAAATTAGTGTGCTATAACCCCTTGTTTTTGGGGGTGGGCCCGGGGTTTGGGGGTGCCATGGGCCAAAAATTCACTGGGGCGTGCCAAGGAATGTGCAAGCATCGAGTATGGTGTTATATAGTTGCTTTAGGATAAGCAATTGTTTTAAGTTGAGAGTGTTGATGTGTGAGCAAAAGCTAACACATTTAATGCTTTTTAGCTCAAAATAATTGTGAATTCTGAAGCAACTCTTGTTGTTTTGATGTGTTTGCTCATGATATTGCAGTAAAATGCTGAAGGAATAAAAACAAACGACAATGGAGCAAAAGAGTTACAAATCTGAGCAAAAGAAAAGAAATCATGGTTGTCGACCTCCGTGATACGTCGTCAGCCTTTTGATAGCTTATCAGCATTGGCGTCAACCTTAATTAGAAACTTGAAGCCTGGGAAGAAGTTCTGACGAAATTGGTGATAAGGCATCACGAAGGGCGTCAGCTTAAACCAGAGAATTGAGTTTGAAGAAGAAATCTGACGACATTGGTGATACGCCGTCAAATCGTGATGCGGTGTCAGCTACATCGTCAGCCTAAGATAGATTTTAAAGACAACTGAAGCATTCTGACGCCATCTGTGATAGGGCGTCAGACTCTTGACGCAGCGTCAGCTTGGGCGTCACCTATTCTGAGAATTTGATTAAGTTTTGTTATTTTATTTCCTTAATTAGGCTTTAGTATAAATAGCATCTTTTAGGGTTTCATTCATAACTTCGGAAGCAGCTTTTGACATTTTGTAACTTAGTAAATGGGAGTTCACTTTTTTTTGATTCTCTTAACTTAGAATTCAATTTTCCATCCTTTGATTTAGTTGTGGCAAATTCTTATTGTACTTAAAGGAGAAACAACTTTGAATTTCATCTTTTGTAAGTTCACTGGCTTTAAGTTATGAATTTAATCTTTGTTATCTCTTTCTATCTTATGAGCAACTAAAACCTACAACTAGGATTGTGTGATCTATTATTATTATTTTATTAATTTAATAGTTAGATTAGGGTTTGAGTGATTTTAGGAACGTCTTGAAATTCTGTTGTTTTAACTTGAATCTATTGGTTGCAAACATTAAGTTATGCCTTAGGTTTTATTTGCTACTAATGGAGAAATAGACTAGAGGTCGTGAATTATCAACAGAGACTCGGAAGCTACCAACCTTCTATTTAATGATTGATGTTGTAACTAGATCAATCTACCTGAGATAACATCCAGTTGGAAATACATATGTTATCTAAGTTCGAGAGAATTATATAATAAATTGTCTGGTGAGATCGAGAGATAAGTCAGATAGTACCATTGGCAAGGATAATCTGCCGTTCCCACCTATCACGAGAATCATGAACAATTATTATTCAATGGAGATTAATAGTCATAGTGATCACAACACTAGTTTCTCTATATCATTGATTCGAAATATTGAAATCTAAGTTTTGAATTCTAAAATAAGTTGAAACGTTAAAATTTGTTTGATTGAAAAAAACCCCTATTTTGTCCTTTTCTTATTATGTATTTGAATTTAACTTGTAGCTATAGTTTTGAACTAGTTTAATTGCCACTCATATTATTCCCCGTGGATTCAACCCCGACTCCAAAGTTGGGTAAATATATTGACGAAGATCGCTTACTCCCATTCAAGAGTGTAATTTAAGCGTTATCAAAAACGGTGTCATTGTCGGGGAACAATTTGGCATATTGAGTTAGTTTGAAATTTTAGCTTACTTGCTTGAATTCAAACTTGTAAATATTTATTTATGATTTCCTTTGTTTCGTGTGTTAGGTAGATTCTATTTATTTTTTCTTATTTTTTACTATAGCATCATGGAATGAATGTGAGTTTGATGGTTGGAAATCTTATCTGGATGATCTATGTCCATATTGTGATGGACCCCACTTTTGGCATAACTATAGATATACTCCCCAGAGAGAGATGTGTGCACCATCTCTATCCTATCGAGAGTATAATTGTTCTTTATAAGGTGGTCAAGATGGACATTGGAGTGATTTCTTTAATTCCCCCTCCGTCTATTGTGCTAACCCAAGTTTTAGTTCTTCTTATAGGTATGACAGGTCTTATAGTCAAGAAAAAAAGAATGCAGTACTGGAAAGAGTGACGTTGAAGCTATGCTTCAACTAATGTTAGATTGTATAAATACCATGAATGATACCATATGTAACATACATCAAGACATTAGGGCATTTAATGAGGGAAGAGAAAGGATAGAAGAGATACATATAGAGGTCATTCATCCAAAACACTTTTCTAATTGGGAGAAAAATAAGTATCTAAGATAGTTGACATATTTATGTTGATTTTTGAGACTGATAAACACCTCTCAGTTGGTCTGTTTTATAACTGTGTGATATACATTTATGTGTGACCACTGTGCATCTTGTTATGGAATTAGTACTAGTGACATGATATCCACTGCTAAACAATCACATGAACTGGATAGGTAGTAGCTTGTGATGCACCTTTGTGCCATATGTGTGTGAGATACTACTTAGTTCCCTTTGTGTGTTAAATCCAGAACTTGCCCGGCTAGTCTTACTTTGGTTGAAAGATAGGGGTTAGGAAAGGATCATAGGCCGTTCTTGATGTTAGTCAACTTTTAGCCTAAATGACCTTCCCTGTTATGCATGATATCTCTTGATCCCTACTTTGAGCCTGAATTGACCATTTCTTTATATGACACCTATCACCTTCCCATGTATATCATAATGAACCTGTTTTGGCCCTGGTCCTTCTTGGACACTATGCACCTTGACTTAGGCAAATCGCCTAAGTTGAGGGTGTGTATCATAGCGGTGCGTGATGTAAAATGAGCATAAGGAATAGTCGAACAAAAGAAAAAAGAATAAAAAGTGGGGTGCTATGGAAAAATGAATAAGAAAAGCCACATCTATCCTGAATAATGTGTGATCAAGAAAAGGAAAAAAAAAAGAAAAAGGTTAATAAGTGAACCCCAAAAGTTAAGGTACTGACAAGGAGGATTAGTCACTCTAAATGCCATTGAATATCATACTATCCCTTAGCCTACATTACAAGCCAAAGAAAAGACTTATAGTGATCCTAACTTACCTGTTTGGACACCTTGGTGATGAAAATAAGGGCAAGCATATGGTATTTGACATGCATTGATTGGAATTTCTCTTCTGAGAGTGAGTGTCTCTTGACCGTCCCCGCATTGACATGCTTGAGTTGATATATGAGTGGGGAGGGACTTTTTTGTTGTAAGGGAACATCGGTTCCATGGCTAGCTGTTTACATGTTTGGGTATTGTAACTTGTACATATGCATGATTATTGTTGTTGAATTGATGCCATATCTTGATTACTTTGGGTCACATTGTTACTCTTCATGGATATGCACAATTGGATTGAACGTGGAGAGTGGCATGATTTTTGAGTTAAACTTGATAATAAACTGTGATAGGTAGCATTGTAGTATGATGAACCATCAACGGGCGAATTTCGGTATAAAAACAATAAAAAAAATTAATTCCATATAAATAAGACCAATACACGTACTTGAATACGGGGTGTTACAGGGATGATCCCCAACCTCCCTGGCATGCCCCGGTTGATTTTCAGCCCACGGAACCCCCTAACCCCGTGAAAACCCCTAAAACCGTGGGCTATAGCACACCGATTTAGCCTAAAAATGCCCCGTTCAAGCGATTTTGCCCGTTTAACCACCCAAATGGCCTCGAATTAATAAACAGACCACACTTCAATGATCCCTAACCTCCTGGGAATGCCCTGGTCAATTTTTGGGCTGTGGTACCCCTGAACCCCAAGGCCACCCTCAAAACCGTGGGCTATAGCACACCGAGTTGGCCTGAAAATGCCCCGTTTGTGCCGTTTTGGCCGTTTGACCACACAAATGACCCCGAATAAATAAACGGACCACACTAGGTTGATCCCCAACCTCCCTAGCAAACCTCGGTTGATTTTCAGCCCACAGAACCCCCAGACCCTGGGACCACCCTCAAAACCGTTGGCTATAGTACATCGATTCAGCTCAAAAATGCCCCGTTCACGCCGTTTTGCCTGTTGGACTACCCAAATGGCCTCGAATAAATAAACGGACCACACTGGGATGATCCCCATCCTTCTTGGAATGCCACAGTGATTTTTTAGACCCCGACACCCCTGAACCCCAGGCCTACCCCTAAAACCGTGGGCTATTGCACACCGATTTGGCTTGTAAATTCACCGTTCGCTTTATTTTGCCCGTTTAACCACCTAAATAGCCTCGAATAAATAAACAAACCACATTGGGTTGATCGACAATCTACCTATCATGTCCCGATCGATTTTCGGCCCGTGATACCCCCAAACCCTAGGCCCACCCCCAAAACCATAGGCTATAGCACACCGATTTGGCCAAAAATGGCCCATTCGCACTATTTTGCCCGTTTAACCACCCAAATGGCTTCGTAAAAACAAATGGACCATACTGGGATGATCCCCAACCTCCCAGGCATATCCAGTCAATTTTCAGCCCATGGAACCCTCGAACCCCGAGCCCACCACCAAAACCGTAGGCTATAGCACAACGATTTGACCAAAAAATGCCCCGATCGCATCGTTTTTCCCATTTCCAAATAGCCTCAAATAAATAAACGGACTACACTGAGATGATCCTAAATATCCCTAGCATGCCCCGATCAATTTTTGATCCACGGCAACCCAAAACATCGGGTCCACCCCCAAAATCATGGGCTATAGCAAATCGATTTGGCCCGAAAATGTCCTATTCAAGCTGTTTTGTCCGTTTGACCACCCAAATGGCCCCAAATAAATAAACAGACCATACTGAGATGATCCCCAACCTCCCTGGCATGCCTTAATTGATTTTATCCCACAGCACCCTCAGACCCTGGGCCCACCCTCAAAACCATGGGCTATGGCACACCGATTTGGCCTAAAAATGCCCCGTTCACGCCGTTTTACCCGTTTGACCACCCAAATAGCCTCGAATAAATAAATAGACCATACTGAGATGATCTTCAACCTCCCTGGCACTCCCTGATCAATTTTTGTGCCACAGAATCCCCAAACCCCCGGCCCACTCCTAAAACCATAGGCTATAGAACATCAATTTGGCCCAAAAGTACCTCATTTATGCCGTTTTGCCTGTTTGACCACCCAAATGGCCTTGAATAAATCAATGGACCACACTAGGATGATCCTCAATCTCCCTAGCACCCCTCGATTTATTTTCAGCTAATGAAACCACCAAACTCCGGGTCCACCCCCAAAACCATGGGCTATAGCACACCGATTTGGCCCAAAAATGCCCCGTTTGCTCCATTTCGCCTGTTTGACCTCCCAAATGGCCTTGAATAAATAAACAGACCACACTGGGATGATCCCCAACCTCCTTAGTATGCCTCAGTCGATTTTCGGCCAACGGAACACCCGGACCCTGGCCTAACCCAAAAATAGTGGGCTATAGCACATCGATTTGGCTCAATAATGCCCCGTTCATGCTATTTTGCCCGTTTGACCACCCAAATAGCCTCGAATAAATAAATGGACCACAATGGGATGGTCCCCAACCTCCTTGTCATACCTTGGTTAATTTTTGGCCTACGACACCCCCGGACCCCGAGCCCACCCTCGAAACCATGGGCTATAGTACATCGATTTGGCTTGAAAACACCCCATTTACATCATTTTAACTGCTTGACCACCTAAATAGCCTCGAATAAATAAACAGACCATACTAAGATAATCCCCAACCTCACTAGCATGCCCCGATCAATTTTTGGCCTACGACACCCCCATGCCCAACCCCAAAACTATGGGCTATAGCACACCAATTTGGCCCAAAAATGCCCTATTCGTGCCGTTTTGCTCATTCGATCACCCAAATGGCCTCGAATATACAAATGGACCATTATGGGATGATCCATAACCTCCCTGGCATGCTATGGTTAATTTTTTACCTATGGCACCCCCGGACCCACGCCCACCCGCAAAATCATGGGCTATAACACACTGATTTGGCCTAAAAATGCCTCGTTCATGTGTTTCCACCCGTTTGACCACCCAAATGGCCTAAAATAAATAAATAAATCAAATTAGGCTAATCCCCAACCTCCAAAGCATGCCTCGGTCGATTTTTAGCCCGCGAGATTCCTAAACCCCGGGCCCACCCTCAAAACTATGGGCTATAGCATACCGATTTGGCCTAAAATGCCCCATTCATGCCGTTTCACCCGTTTGACCACCCACATTTCCTCGAATAAATAAACGTATCATACTGGGATGATCTCCAACTTCCCTGGAACACACTGATAGATTTTTAACCCACGACATCCCCGAATCTCGAGCCCACCACCCAAAACTGTGGGCTATAACACACCAATTTAGCCTAAAAATATCCCGCTCACGCCGTTGTGCTCGTTAGACCAACCAAATGGCCTCAAATAAATAAACAGACCACACTTGGATGATCCCCAACCTTCCTGGCATGCCCCAGTTAATTTTTAGCCCACGTCACCCCCAGACGCCGACCCACCCCCAAAACCATGGTCTATAGCACACTGATTTTGCCCAAAAATAGCCCGTTAGTGCCATTTTGCCTGTTTGACCACCCAAATGGCCTCTAATAAATAAAAGAACAACACTGGGATGATCCCCAACCTCCCTTGCATGCCCCGATCAATTTTTAGCCCACGGCACCCTTAGACCTCGGCCCCACCCTAAAACTGTGGGTTATGGCACACCGATTTGGTCTGAAAATGCCCCGTTTGACCTATTTCACCCGTTTGACCATTAAAATAGCCTTGAATAAATAAAAAGACCACACTAGGATGATCCTCAACCTCCCTGGCATGCCCAATCAATTTTTGGCCCACCGCACCCCAGGCCCTCCCCCAAAATCGTGGTTTATAGCACATCAATTTGGCTAAAAAATGCCTCATTTGCTTTGTTTTACCTATTTGACCATCCAAATAGCCTCGAATAAATAAATTTACCATACTGGGATGATCCCCAAACTCCCTGGCACGCCTTGGTTGATTTTTGGCCCACGAAACCCCCAGACCCCGGACCTACCCCTGAAACTGTGGGCTATAGCACACCGATTTGGCCTAAAAATGCCTTGTTCACATTGTTTTTCCCATTTGACCACCCAAATAGCCTCGAATAAATAAATGGACCACACTAGGACAATCCATAACCTCCTTGGCATGCCCAATTAATTTTTGGCCCATGGCACCTTCAGACCCCAGGTGATACGAGAGAAATGGCCATTTTATCTTCTGATAAAATCTTTAGAGGGCAACACATAGATGCTCAATACTTGTTCACCTTGAGGATATGAGAACATGCATGGAGGACCCATTTTGAGCATGTCATTAAAAAAACCCATGTGTGGAAGATTGTGTGGGGGCTTACATTTGATGCCAATTCGAGACTACAAGTTTTGAAGTGTGACCCCATGGTTTTGGAGAATTGAATAAGCACCCTTCATTAAGGGTATTTTAGGGTTTGAAAATGTCAAAGAAACAACCCATAGCCTCTCTTTTCATTAAGGGTATTTTGGTCCATTATACTATGTAATAAGCTAGGCTATATATAGTCTTTTATTAGTTTTTTTCTCTTTAGTTCTTTATTGATGAAAATATGAGACATTGAAAATCCTCTCTCTTAATAGTAGACCACCTAAGTGTAGTTCTTAGTTAGGGCTTGGACTAGCCATTGTATCTTAGGGCTTGGAAAAGCCAATATTGTTCTTTCCTTGGAAACGGTGGATCTTGAGGTGAGT
Organism: Capsicum annuum; assembly: GCF_002878395.1. Classification (NCBI taxonomy): domain Eukaryota; kingdom Viridiplantae; phylum Streptophyta; class Magnoliopsida; order Solanales; family Solanaceae; genus Capsicum; species Capsicum annuum. The sequence continues at coordinate 114,432,639 of NC_061114.1, forward strand.
TGATTCACTTGGCGGTCACCATAAGAACTTGGTGCTTGTTAACGTATTTTGTAGAGGTTTTAGAGTTTAATTTACTCTTTAGTTGCTACATTATGTGTTCTCTTTGTGTCAAGTTACCGATCTTCTTTTTCGTTTAAGTTTGTGTTTGTTGTTTTCGTTGGTGTCTTATCGTGTGGACTGTTTTGCGAAGATTATGGACTATTTGGTTCTCATTTAGATGCCGTTTGGTATCATTTGGCATCAGATCCATCATTGATTTCGATCCCACGAGATCAATCTTGGGCTTGCTATCTTGAAAAATCAAAAAAATAGTGTTGAAAAATTGAAAAACGCAAAAAAAAAGTAATTAATCCCGTTTTTGTGTTTGGCCCGAGATTTGAGGCTTGGTTTTCTTGTGTTTTTTTTTGTGTTTTGTTGTTTCTAGTGTTAGTCAATCCCTTCACTAACACTAATAGAGTCTACATCTAAATTTTGAGCTAAATCCAAGTGGTTCTTGAATGTTGGAAGGTTGTTGATATTGTTGTTCAAGATCGCTAGCTGGAAAAATATTTTGTTGATGTTGTTGTTGAAGATTGGTGGATGGAAAAAATTTTTTTTGATGTTTTTGTTGAATATTGGATCTTGAATATGTGTTGTTGATGTTTGGGAGGTCCAACATTAACCTTAGAACTCCAAGATTCAAAGTTATGTTCTTGGTGTTCTTCAACATCTTCATATCTTGTTGAAGAGAAAGTAGCTTGTTTGATCTAAAATCAAAGAAGAAAGAAGGTATGATCTTGTTACTCTTGAAACACATTCCAAGAATATTATAAAAGAATAAAGGGGGACAAAAGAATTTCAAAAGTTCATAGTACCAAAAGAAAGAAAGAGGTCTTCCCAAGACCTACAAAAGAGGAAAGAGGGACAAAGGCTTCCAAAGGTCTTTTTCCAAAAGGGTGAAAGAAAAGTCAAGCCTTTTATTTGAACATTGAAAAGCCTCTAAGTCTTGTTGTTTTCCTTCCAAACCGAAAATACACTCTTCCAATTGAACATTGATCAATACAAACTAAAAACAAGAAAAAAATTTCTCAAAATTTTCGACAATTTTCAACAACCAATGAGAGGCTGCCACATCATCACCAAAAGTGCTTAAGCTCAAAAATTTTAGATTCTTAGTTTCATTTTATTGTTTCATTAGTTTTATGTCTTGATTCTAGAATTAATTAACAACTAGTAATCACCTACTTAGTTGTAGATTAGTTGTTGAATCTGTTTCTTTCGTGTCTTCGTTATTTATGTGTTTTTCTTATTTTTAACTCGTAGTAACTTCTTTATTTCAAGTTTGTAAGTAAATTTTAATTTTGTGTCTTGAGTCAATCAAACAATAATCCATTTCGGCCGCCAAGTAGAATTGACATCTAATTGACTACTAGAGTATAAACAACTTTCAATATTCGCTGTTCCAATTGTGAGAATCACAAAGGTGGGTGTATACGAGTGTTGGTGAGGAGATTTTACTACTAATCTTGTTTGTTCATTATGTCGGTACAAAGGTGATATAAGGGGAACATGTATTCGATAGACGGGGATTATGGTGACTACAACATGGGAGACTATGATTGTAGTGAGGGGTTTTATGGCTACAAAGTTGAGGGAGATTGCAGAGGCTATGAAAATAGCCATGATCAAAACTTAGAAAGATTTGAGAGTTACGGTTTTGAGGGAGAAAATGAGGTAAATGAAGTGGCTAGTGCTTATGGTGAACTTGGAGATGATGTAGGACCTCGTGATAGATCTTACGATGAAATTGAGGCATGTGAGGAGTCTTACACTTCTCACTCCGAACCTAGATTTGGTGTTAGGTATAAATCTTTCATTTGCAAAGGTTATGAGAGATATGATGAGAGTACACATGAGGAGTCTAAAGATTCATATCCTCAACCTTGTATTACTTCTTATCAAGGTCGATATAGTGTGAATGGATATACTAGCTCTAGTGGAGGTTGTCCAACGAGAAGAAAAAGGTATGCATCTCCAAAACCGAGAGGTACTCATATGCCTTACAATGTTGATCCGAGAAAGAGTGTACACTCCGAAAAGGTTACCATTTGTGGGATACCGGGATGCCTCATTGTGTTAAATGATAGGTACTATAGAAACTATATCCTTCCATCCATGGTTGACTACTTGGGGTTGTTTTGCAAGCCTTTACTTGTTCCATACTTCTTGGAAGGGTTTAAGGTTACCAAGAGGGTCAAAGTTGTCTTCTTCCAATTTGAATACCAGGAGGAGGTGTGGTACGATATTCTTCCATTGACATATGGTCATGTATGCTTAGGTGCCGATTGGTTTGCACAACATAGAGTTCCAAATATGCAAAATTGGCCTAATGTTGTAACAGATCGATGGGGAAATCACCTCATGACATACATGTTTCCCGAGCCACAAAGAGAAGTGAATACTTACTCCAATCCGAATGCTTATAAGAGACAAAAGATTGAGAGAAGTAAGGGTGTTCAAGGTGGCAATCCGAGAGTGGAAAAAGGAGAGGTGTGTGGAGCGAAGTGAGGGGATTGCCACCAAACCAAGCTAACATTGTTTGTTGTTCTATTTCTAAGGACATTTGTGTAGGTACCGACATGGAAAGTGAAGGAGAGCAATGCCGAAGTGAAGTTGCTGCCCAAGCTTCTTTAGGACCTTCACAACACAACAAAGGAGAGTCGACTCAAGAACTTCAAGGTAAAATAGCTAATTCTTACACTTTTGTGCATGTGAATGATAATTGTGTGGCTAGTAGCCTATTGAGTGTGAGTAGTATCTTACTTATTTGTGAGTCTGATGATTCTTTGCCTTTTGTTGATGATTTACATGTTGTGAGTGTGGATACACTAGTTGATGCTATTGATTACCAAATTGACTCTTCTTGTAAGATCAATTTATGTCCACCTAGTGTTGAAGCCTATATGTTGAACGAAAGTACATCGTCTTGTCTAATTGGTGTTGATCAAACTATTTGTGAAAATTTTCCACCACTTGAGTATGTGTGTGATGTAATTAATGAAACTCAAGTAAGTAAAGTATTTGAAAAAGTTGGTCAACAGAAGGGGAGTGAACCCAAGAGCTATTCTTGGGACAATCTTGTGCTTGAATCCACTTTGAAACTTGATATTGATCTCTTAGAGAGTGAGGAACTCGCTTGTTCCAAATCTGCCCGTGGGTTGGATCATGCACTCTTTAGGTATAATGTCTTGTTTGAAAATGATATACACACTCCTAATAAGCCTAGTGGTGAAAAAGATGGTATAGCTTACCTTGAAGTCTATAGCCTATATGTTAACCCATTATGGTGTGACAACATTCCTCCAAAAAATGGAAATCTCTTCTTGGAAGATGAGAGTACTCTTAAGGGTAAGGAATGTGTAGTCTTGGAATTTACTCCTTCCACTTTGTGTGACTTTATTGCTAAGACTACTCATGGTGATGATTGGGAAACTAGTAGTGAGTACACACATAAGGGCATATTAGTAGAAGTCGACTTGAGTGATACTTTTCTCTACTCACTATTTTCTTTCGATGATATATATGCTATTGTAGAGAGTATGTCATTTAGTTTGTGTAGAGACCACGGGAAAGGGAAGTGTTTTCTAGACACATGTCTATGGTCACTCTTCTCGTTTAACCCCAGTGCCAAATATGGAAATGCTGATATTGGTGCACCCAACTTGTTGCTTGGTCTACATGACAAGCAAAGTGTCACTTTTGGTGACTCCCATAACCAAATCCTTCGTACATCTTTCATTGAGTTTTTAATATCTCATTCAAAGGATCCTTGGTTATATTTCAAATATGTGTAACCTTGGTATGTTGAGATGATTTGTTGTGCTAACCCTAACCCTCATGCCATAAGGAGTTTGTCTTTTTTTGTCCTCTCTTTGATTTTGCAAAGTTTAGATTCGAGGTCGAATCATTTTCAAAAAGGGGAGGATCATACGGGACAAATAGCTATCTTATCTTTTGATGACATCTTTAGAGGCCAACACATAGAAGCTCAAGACTTGGCCACCTTGAGGATACGAGAACATGCATGGAGGACCCATTTTGAGCATGCCATTAAACAAACCCGTGTGTGGAAAATTGCTTGGGGGCTACATTTGATGCCAATTCGAGACTACAAGTTTTGAAGTGTGACCCCATGGTTTCGGAGCATTGAAGAAGCACCCTTCATTAAGGGTATTTTGGGGTATGCACATGTTAAAGAAACAACCCATGACCTCTTCTTTAATTAAGGGTATTTTGGTCCATTATACAATGTAATAAGCTAGGCTATATACAGTCTATTATTAGGTTTTTTCTCTTTAGTTGTTTATTGATGAAAATATGATACATTGAAAATCCTCTCTCTTGAGAGTATACCACTTTAGTGTAGTTCTTAGTCAGGGCTTAGACTAGCCATTGTAGCTTAGTGCTTGGAAAAGCCAATATTGTTCTTTCCTTGGAAACGGTGGATCTTGAGGTGAGTTGATTCCCTTGGCGGTCACCTTAAGAATTTGGTTCTTCTTAACATATTTTGTAGAGGTTTTAGAGTTTAATATACTCTGTAGTTGCTACATTATGTGTTCTCTTTGTCTCAAGTTACCTATCTTCTTTTTCATTTAAGTTTGTGTTGGTTGTTTTCGTTAGTATCTTGTTATATGGACAATTTTACGAAGATTGTGGACTATTTTGTTCACATTTAGATAACATTTGGAATAACCGAGCCCGCCGTTGAAACCGTAGGCTATAGCACACCGACCCAAAAATGCCCCGTTCGCGTCGGTTCGCCCATTTGACCACCCAAATGGCCTTGAATAAATAAACAGACCACACTGGAATGACCCCCAACCCCCTGCCATGCCCTAATCAATTTTTGGCCCACAGAACCCCCAGACCCCGAGCCCACCCCTAAATTCGTGGGCTATAGCACACTGATTAGGCCCGAAAATGCCCCATTCGAGCTGTTTTGCCCGTTCGACCACCCTAATGGCCTCAAATAAATAAACGGACCACACTAGGAAGATCCCCAACTTCCCTAGCACACCCCGATTAATTTTTGACCTACGTCACCCCTGAACCTCAGGCCCACCCCCAAAACCGTGGGTTATAGCATATCGATTTAGCTTGAAAATGCCCTGTTCGCGTCGCTTAGCCCGTTTGACCACCCGAATGGCCTCGAATAAATAAATGGACCACACTGAGATGATCCCCAACCACCCTAGCATGCCCCTATCGATTTTTGGACCACGGCACCCTCGGACACCGAGCCCACCACCAAAACCGTGGGCTATAGAACATCGATTTGGCCTAAAAATGTACCATTCGCGCCCTTTTGCCCATTATAGCCTCGAATAAATAAAAAAACCACACTGGGATGATCCTCAACCCCCTGGCACGCCTCAATCAATTTTTGGCCCATGCCACCCTCGGACCCTGGGCCAATCCCTAAAATCGTGGGCTATAGAACATCGATTAGGCCCAAAAATGCCCCGTTCGTGCCGTTTCGCCCATTTGACCATCCAAATAGCTTCAAATAAATAAATAGACCACACTGGGATGATCACTAACCTCCCTGGCAAGCCCAGTCAATTTTTGGCCTACGGGACCTCCGAACCCCAGGCCCACGGTCGAAACCGTGGGCTATAGCACACCGATTTAGCCTAAAAATGCCCCGTTCATGCCGTTTCGCCCATTTGACCACCCAAATAGCCTCAAATAAATAAACGGAATGCACTGGGATGATACCTAACCTCCCTGGGGTACCCTGGTTGATTTTTGGCCCACGACACCCTCGGATCCCGAGCCCACCCCCAAAACTATAGGCTATAGCACATCGATTTGCCTTGAAAATGCGCAGTTCACGCCGTTTTTTACCCATTTGACCACCCAAGTTGCCTAAAATAAATAAACGAACCACATTGGGATAATCCCCAACCCCCTGGTATGCCCTGATCATTTTTTGGCCCACGATACCCCAGGACCCCGAGCCTACCCCCGAAATCGTGGGCAATAGCACACCGATTTTACCCAAAAATTCCCCATTATCACTATTTCGCTCATTTGACCACCCAAATAGCCTCGAATAAATAAACAGACCACACTAGGATGATCCCAATCCCCCTGGCATGCCCCGATCAATTTTTTACCACGGTAACCCGTACCCTGAGCGCACCCCCAAAATCGTGGGCTATACCACACCGACATGAACTAAAAATGCCCTGTTCACGCCGTTTCGCCCGTTTAACCACCCAAATGGCCTCGAACAAATAAACAGACTACACTAGGACTATCCTTAACCTCCCTGGCATGCCCCGATTGATTTTCAACCCACGGTACCCCGGACCCTGGGCATACCCCCAAAACCGTGGGCTACAAAACACCGATTTAGCTTGAAAATACCTCGTTCCTGTCGTTTCGACCGTTTGACCACCCAAATGTCCTTGAATAAATAAACAGACCATATTGGGATGATCCCCTACCTCCCTGGCATGTCCTGGTCAATTTTCAGCCCATGACATCCTCGGAACCCGGACCTAACCCCGACATCATGGGCTAAAGCATACCGATTTGGCTCGAAAATACCCCATTTGCGCCGTTTCACTTGTTTGACAACCCAAATGACCTTGAATAAATAAAAGGACCATTATGAGATGATCCCCAACTTCCCTGGCATGCCCCGATCAATTTTCCGCACATGGCACCTGTGAACCTTGAGCCCACCCTTAAAACAACGAGCTATAGCACATTGATTTAGCCTGAAAATGCTTCGTTCGCACCGTTTTTCATGTTTGACCATCCAAATGGCCTAGAATAAATAAATGGACCACACTAGGATGATCCCCAATCTCCCTGGCACGTCCTAGTCAATTTTTCGCCCACGGCACCCACAGACCCCGAGCCCACCCCCAAAATTATGGGCTATAGCACATCGATTCAGCTTGAAAATGTCCCATTCACGCCATTTCACCCGTTTGACCACCCAAATGGCCTAAAATAAATAAACGAACCACACTGGGATGATCCCCAACCTCCCTGGCATACACCGAATGATTTTTGGCCTACGACAACCTCAGAACCCAGACCCACCCCCAAAACCATAGGCTATAGCACACTGATTTATCTCGAAAATATCCCGTTCACGCCGTTTCGCTTCATTGGCTACAAAAATGGACTTGAATAAAAAATGGACCACACTGAGATGATCCCCAACCTCCCTAGAACACCTCGATTAATTTTGACCGACGGTACCCCCGGACCCCGGGCCCAACCCCAACATCGTGGACTATAACACATCAATATGGCCTAAAAATGCCTCGTTCGTGTCGTTTTGCCCATTTGACCACCTAAATGGCCTCGAATAAATAAATGGACCATACTGGGATAATCCCAACCTCCCTGATACGCCCCAAACGATTTTCATCCCACGGCACCCCCGAACCCCTGGCTCACCCCTTAAATTGTGCGCTCTAGCATACCGGTTTAGCCTGAAAATGCCCCGTTCACGCCGTTTTGCCCGTTTGACCACCCAAATGGCCTCGAATAGAAAAATAGACCACACTGAGATGATCCCCAACCTACCTGTCATGCCCCGATTGATTTTTGACCTACGGCACCCCTAGACCCCGGTCCCAACCCTAAAATCGTGGACTATAGCACACTGATTTATCCCGAAAATGCCTCATTCGCATCGTGTTGCCCGTTTGACCACCTAAATAACCTTGAATAAACAAATGGACCACACTGGGATGATTCCAACCTCCCTGACACGCCCCAGATAATTTTCGGCCCATGGTACCCCTAAACCCTGGGCTCACACCCGAAACTGTGGGCTATAGCACACCCGTTTGGCCCAAAAATGCCTTGTTCGCGCTGTTTAACCCATTTGACAATTCGAATGGCCTCAAATAAATAAGCGTACCACAATGCAATGATCCCAACCTCCCTTCCACGTCCCAATAGATTTTTACCCACGGCACCCCTGAACTTCGGGTCCACCCTCGAAACAGTGGGCTAGAGCATATTGATTTGGCCCAAAAATGCCTCATTTGGACCGTTTCGCCCATTTGACCATCGAAATGGTCTCAAATAAATGAAAGGACCATACTGGGATGATCCCCAAGCTCCCTGGCACACCCAGGTTGATTTTTGGCCTACGGCACCCCCGGACCCTGGGCCCATCCTTGAAATCGTGGGTTATAGCATACCAATTTAATCTAAAAATGCCCCGTTCACACTGTTTCGCCCGTTTGACCAGCCAAATGGCCTCGAATAGAAAAATAGACCACACTAAGATGATCCCCAACCTACCTGGCATGCCCCGATTGATTTTTGACCTACGGCACCCCTAGACCCCGGTCCCAACCCTAAAATCGTGGACTATAGCACACTGATTTATCCCAAAAATGCCTCATTCGCATCGTGTTGCCCGTTTGACCACCTAAATAACCTTCAATAAACAAATGGACCACACTGGGATGATTCCAACCTCCCTGACACGCCCCAAATAATTTTCGGCCCACGGTACCCCTAAACCCTGGGCTCACACCCGAAACTGTGGGCTATAGCACACCCGTTTGGCCCAAAAATGCCTTGTTCGCGCTGTTTAACCCATTTGACAATTCGAATGGCCTCAAATAAATAAGTGTACCACAATGCAATGATCCCAACCTCCCTTCCACGTCCCAATAGATTTTTACCCACGGCACCCCTGAACTTCGGGTCCACCCTCGAAACAGTGGGCTAGAGCATATTGATTTGGCCCAAAAATGCCTCATTTGCACCGTTTCGCCCATTTGACCATCGAAATGGTCTCAAATAAATGAAAGGACCATACTGGGATGATCCCCAAGCTCCCTGGCACACCCAGGTTGATTTTTGGCCTACGGCACCCCCGGACCCTGGGCCCATCCTTGAAATCGTGGGTTATAGCATACCAATTTAATCTAAAAATGCCCCGTTCACACTGTTTCGCCCGTTTGACCAGCCAAATGGCCTCGAATAGAAAAATAGACCACACTGAGATGATCCCCAACCTCACTGGCATGCCTTGGTCAATTTTTGTCCTACAAAACCCCCGGACCCCAGGCCCACACCCAAAATCGTAAATTATATCTCACCGATTTGGCCAGAAAATGCCTCGTTCACTCCGTTTTGCCCGTTTGACCACCCAAATGGCTTGAATAAATAAATGGACCATATTGAGATGATTCCCAACCTCCCTGGCACACCTCGATCAATTTTTGGCCCATGGCACCCCAGTACCCCGGGTCCACCCCTGAAATCGTGGGCTATAGCACACAATTTAGTCCAAAAATGCCCCGTTCGCACCGTTTCCCACATTTGACCATCCAAATGGCCTCTAATAAATAAATGGACCACACAGGGACAATCCCAACCTTCCTGTCATGCCCAGTCAATTTTCAGCCCACGACACCCTCGGACCCCAGGCCCACCGCCGAAACCGTGGGCTATAGCACACTGACTTAACTCGAAAAGGCCCTTTCGCGTATTTTGCCCGTTTTACCACCTAAATGGCCTCGAATAAATAAACAGACCATACTGGTATGATCCCCAACCTCCCTGGCATGGCTCGATCAATTTTTGGCCTATGGTACCCCTGAACCCCGGGCCCACCCCCAAAACCATGGGCTATAGCACACGGATTTAGATAGAAAATGCCCCATGCGCGCCGTTACCCCCGTTTCCCCAATCAAATAGCCTCGAAAAAATAAACAGACCACACTAGGTCGATCCCCAACCTCCCTAGCACGCCCCAGTCAATTTTTGACATACGAGACCTCCGAACCTCGGGCCCACCCCTAAAACCGTGGGCTATAGCCCATAAATTTAGCTTGATACTTCCCCATTCATGCCGCTTCACCCGTTTAACCACCCAAATAGCCTCGAATAAATAAATGGCCTACACTTGGATGATCCCCAACCTACCTAGCATGCCCCGATCAATTTTTTGCCCACGAACCCTCGAATCACGAGCCCATCCCCGAAATCGTGGGCTATGGAACACCAATTTCGCCCATTTGACCACCCAAAATGCCTCGAATAAATAAACGGACCACACTAGAATGATCCCAACCTCTCTGGTATGCCCTGGTCGATTTTTGGTTCATGGCATCCCCGGACCCTGGGCCCACCCCCAAAATCGTGGGCTATAACACACTAATTTGGCCCAAAAATATCTCGTCCGTGTCGTTTCTCCTATTTGACCACCCAAATGGCCTCAAATAAATAAACGGACACACTAGTTTGATCCTTAACCTCCCTGGAATACCTCGATCTATATTCATCCCACGACACCCTCAAACCCTGGGCCCACCATCGAAACGGTTGGCTAAAGCATTCCTATTTGGCTTGAAAATGCCTCGTTCGAGCGTTTCCCCCATTTGCCCACCCAAATGGCCTCGAATAAATAAACAGAGCACACTGAGATGATACCCAATCCCCCTGTCATTCCCCGGTTAATATTTTTACCATAGCACCCCCAGACCCGGTCCCACCCCCCAAAATCGCGGGCTATAGCATACCAATTTGTACTGAAAATGCCCCAATCACATTATTTCACCCGTTTGACGACCCAAATGGCTTCGAATTAATAAATGGACCACACTGGGACTATTCCCAACCTCCCTGACACACCCCGATCGACTATCCACACCCCTAAAATAGTGGGCTATAGCATACCGATTTGGCCCAAAAATTCCCTTTTCGCGCTATTTTAATCGTTTGACCACCCAAATGGTCTCTAATAAACAAAACGGACAACACTGGAATTATCCCCAAGATCCCTGGCATGCCCTAATCAATTTTGAGCCTACATCACCCCTGGACCTCGGGCCCACCCCCAAAACCGTGGGTTGTAGCACACCGATTTTTACCCCCCAAATAGCCTCGAATAAATAAACGGACCACACTAGGATGATCCCCAACCTCATTGGCATGCCTCAGTCATATTTTGGCACACGGCACTCCCGGACCCCGAGCCCGCCCACAAAACCATGGGCTATAGCACACTAATTTAGCCCAAAAATGTCTAGCTTGCGCTGTTTCACCCGTTTGACCACCCAAATGGCCTCGAATAAATAAATTGACCACACTGGGACAATCCCCAACCTCTATGTAATGCCTCGATTAATTATTGGCCAACAGAACCCCCGAACCCTGGGCGCACCCCCAAAACCGAGGTCTATAGCATACAAATTTGGCTAGAAAATGCCTCGTTCATGCCGTTTTGCCTGTTTGACCCCCTAAATATCCTCGAATACATAAATGGACCACCTTGGGATTATCCCCAATTTCCCTGTCATGCCTCGGTTAATTTTTGGCCCATGAAACCCCCAGACCCTAGGCTCACCCCCAAAATCGTGGGCTATAGCTCACAGATTTAGCCTAAAAAAGCCCCATTCATGTTGTTTTTCTCATTTGACCACCCAAACAGTCTCGAATAAATAAATGGTTCACACTGGAACGATCCCCAATCTCGCTGAAATGACCCGATCGATTTTTGCCCCACAGCACCCCAGACCCCAGGCCCACCATAAAAAATGTAGGCTATAGCACGTCGATTTTGCCTAGAAATACCTCGTTAGAGCCGCTTCGCCCGTTTGACCACCCAAATGGCCTCAAATATATAAATGGATCATAATGGTATGATCCCCAACCTCCCTATCACTCCCCGGTTGATTTTTCGCCTACATCACCCCCGAACCCAAAGCTTACCCCTGACATGCCCCTATCAATTTTCAGAACACGACACCCCTAGACCTCAGGCCCACCCCCAAAATTGCAAAATATAGCATTCCAATTTTTCCTAAAAAATGCCACGTTCATGCTATTTTACCTATTTGACCACCTAAATGGCCTTACATAAATAAACGGACCATACTGGGATGATTCCCAACCTCCCTGGCATGCCCCAGTCAATTTTTAGCCCACAGCACCCCTGGACCTAGGGCCCACTGCCAAAACCGTGGGCTATTGCACACCGATTTGGCCCAAAATTGCCACGTTCGCGCTCTTTCGCATATTTGACCACCCAAATGGCCTCGAATAAATAAATGAACCACACAGGGACGATATCCAACCTCCCTAGCACGCCCTACTAGATTTTTGACCCAGGGCACCCCCGAACCCCTGGCCCAGCCCTAAAACCATGGGCTATAACACACCAATTTTCCCTAAAAATGCCCCGTTCACGTCATTTTGCCTATTTGACCACCTAAGTTGCCTCAAATAAATAAACAGACTACACTATAACTATTCCCAACCTCTCTGTCATACCCCAATATATTTTTGGCCCACGACACCCTCGAACCCCGGGCCCACTCCCAAAACCATAGGCTATAGCACACCGATTTGGCTAAAAATTGCCCCATTCGCGTCGCTTCACCCGTTTGACCACCCAAATGGACTAGAATAAATAAATGGACCATACTGGGATGATCCCTTACCTCCTTAACATGTCTCGATTGATTTTTGACCCATGGCAACCCCGAGCCCACCCCTGAAAATGTGGGCTGTAAAACACACCAGTTTGGCCTAAAAATACACCGTTTGCGCCCTTTCGCCTATTTGACCACCCAAATAGCATAGAATAAATAAACGGACCATATTGGGATGATCCCCAACCTCCCTGGCATGCCTCATTTGATTTTAAGCCCAGGCATCTCAGACCCCGGGCCCACCCCCAAAATCATGGGCTATAGCACACCAATTTGGATCGAAAATGCCCCGTTCATGCCATTTTACCTGTTTGATCACCCATATGGCCTCAAATAAATAAATGGACCACACTAGGATGATCCCTAACCTCCCTGGCACACCCGATAGATTTTTGGCCCACAGCACCCCCGAACCCCAGGCCCACCACGGAAATCGTATGCTATAGCACACCGATTTGGCACGAAAATGCCATATTCATGCCATTTTGCATATTTGACCACCCAAATGACCTCGACTTAATAAACGGACCACACAGGGATGATCCCTAACCTCCCTGGCACGCCTGGTTGATTGTTGGCCCACAGCACCCAATACAAGTGCGACTATGAAGATCAACGTGTGTACAACTGCAGCAAAGTATCATCCTAGGAATTTCAATGTTGATACGTGAGAATGATCAAAGACACACCATAGCCGCCCTATTTGCTCATTTATTACACTAGAGAGGCGCCCCCTTTTCATTAAAGGTCTTTTGGTCATTTTATATTTTATGCAATAAGAAGACTATATATAGTTTAGTATTAAGGATTTTCATGACTTAGTTGATTGTTGTTGTAAGTCTTGACATTTGTAACACAAAAGTCCTCTCTCTACTTGAGGCAAACCGAAACTTATAACTAGGATAGCAATTCAAGGGTGGAATCTCTTGTAATTGCTTGTTTTTCAGAAACCTCGGCGCTTGAGTGGTGGAAGCCTCTCTTGTTTCATCATAAGAGTTAGATGATCGTGTGTGGAGGTGTTACGTGTATTAGAGTTTTATGTACTCTTTGGTTACTAGGATTTACACCACCTTTGTCTAACTACCTATCTTTTTGTTTGTTTTCATCTTGTAGTAGTTTGTATCTTGTATTGTAAGCCGTGTGGTGTTGTCTTGTTATAAAATTGTCGTTGTTATTCGTTGTTCATTATACTTTGTTGTAACTTAGATTGGTTAGCTGATTTTGGTGTCACCAACACCTTGTTAACTTATGAAACTCGTATTCTTGTTCTTGGCCGAAACTAGCTCTCAAAGGGTCCTCCATTTGTGCCTTGTTGAGTGGACTATTTTGGTGTCATTTCATGAGTTCCTGGTCTCTTCCATTATTAGAACCTCATAACCCGGGCCCACCACCAAAATCGTGGGCTATAACACCTCAATTTGGCATGAAAATGCCCCGTTCACCTCGTTTCGCCCATTTGACCACCTAAGTGGCCTCAAATAAATAAATGGACCACACTGGGATGATTCCCAACCTCCTTGGCACACCTCGGTCTGTTTTAGGCCTATGGAACCCCCAGAACTCGGTCCCACCTCCGAAACCGTGGGCTATAGCACACCGATTAGGCCTGAAAAATGCCCCCTTCGCGCCGTTTCGCCCATTGACCACCCAAATAGCCTCAAAAAAATAAAGGGACCACACTGGGATAATCCCCAACCCCCTGGCATACCCCCGATGGATATTTTTAACACGGAACCCCTGGACCCCGAGCCCACCCCCAAAACCGTGGGCTATAGCACACTGATTTGGACCAAAAATGCCCCATTTGCGCTGTTTTGCCCGTTACACCACCCAAATGGCCTCGAATAAATAAATGGACCATACTGGGAGGATGCCCAACCTCCCTCTCACACATCAATCAATTTTCGGCCAACGGTACCACCGTACCCCATACCCACCCCCAAAACTGTAGGCTATAGCACACCGATTTAGCCCGAGAATGCCCCGTTCACGCTGTTTCGCCCATTTGACCACCCAAATAGCCTCGAATAAATAAATGGACTACACTGGGACAATCCCTAAACTCCCTGGCATGCCCAGTTGATTTTCAGCACTCGACACCCTCGGATCCCGAACCTACCTCCGAAACTGTGGGCTATAGCACAACAATTTGACCCAAAAATGCCCCATTCGTGCTGTTTCGAGCGTTAGGCCACCCAAATGTCCTCGAATAAATAAACGGACCATACTGGGATGTACCAAACCTCCCTGGCATGCCTCGATTGATTATCATCCCATGATATCCCCGGACCTCGGGCCCACCCCCAAAACCGTGGGCTATAGCATATAGATTTTGCCTGAAAATGCCTCGTCCATACTATTTTGCCCGTTTGACAACCTAAATGGCCTCGACTAAATAAACAAACCTTAATGAGATGATCCCCAAACTCCCTGGCATACCCCAGTCGATTTTAAGTCAATGAAACCCCCGGACCACAGGTCCACCCCCGAAACCGTGGGCTATAGCACATCGATTTAGCTTGAAAATACCCCATTCGTACCACTACGCATGTTTGACCACCCAAGTGGCCCCGAATAAATAAACGACCATGGTGGATTTTCGGCCTACAGAACCCTCGGACCCCGAGCCCAACCCTGAAACCGTGGGCTATAGAACACCGCTTTAGCCTGATAATGTGTCGTTCGCGCCCTTTCGCCCATTTGACCACCCAAATACCCTCGAATAATTAAATGGACCAGACTGAGACGATCCCCATTCTCCCTAGCATGCCCCGATCAATTTTCGACCTACAGCACCCCCAAACCCTGGGCCCTCCCCTAAAATCGTGGGCTATAGAACACTGATTTGGCCCAAAAATGCCCCGTTCGTGTCGTTTCACCTGTTTGACCACTGAAATAGCCTCAATTAAATAAACGGACCACATTGGGATGATCCAAAACATCCTCGGCACACCCCAATTGATTTTTGGCCCCCAGCACACCCAAACTCGGGCCTACCGCAAAAACTGTGGGCTATAGCACATCGATTTGGCCCAAAAATGTCCTGTTTGTGTTGATTCACCCGTTTGACCACTCAAATGGACTCAAATAAATAAACAGACCATACTGGGATGATCCCCAACCTCACTGGCATGCCCTGGTTGATTTTCAACCCATGGCACCTCAGACCCCGGGCCCACACCCAAAACCGTGGGATATAGCACACCGATTGTGCCCAAAAACATCCCGGTCTAATTATTTTGCCTGTTTGACCACCCAAATAACCTCTAAGGAATAAATAGACCATACTGGGATGCTACCCAACACCCCTGGCACTATCCAATCGATTTTTGACCCACGGCACCACCGAACCCCAGGCCCACCCACAAAACCATGGGCTATAGCTCACCGATTTGCCTCAAAAATACCCCGTTCGCTTCGTTTCGCCCGTTCGACCAACCAAATGGCTCGAATAAATAAACGGACCAATATGGGATTATCCCCAAACCCCTGGTACACTGTTCGATTTTCGACCCACGGCACCCCGGTACCTTGGGCCCACCCCCAAAATCGTGAGCTACAGCACACTGATTTGGATTGAAAATGCCCCGTTTGCATCGTTTCACCCATTTGACCACCCAAATAGCCTCGAATAAATACACGGACTACACTGGGATGATCCCCAACCTCCCTGGCATGCCTCGGTCTATGTTTGACCCACGACACCCTTAGATCCCAGGCCCACCCCCAAAACCGTCGGCTATAGCTCACTAATTTGGCCCAAAAATGCCACGTTCACGCCGTTTAAGCCATTTGACCTGCCAGATGGCCTCGAGTAAATAAACGGACCGCACTTGGATGATCCTCACCTTTCTGTCATGCCCCAATAAATTTTTGGCCTACGGCACCCCCGAACCTCGGACCCAGCACCAAAACTGTGGGCTATCGCACATTTATTTGGATAAAAATGCCCCGTTTGCGCCGTTACGCCCGTTTAACCACACAAATAGCCTCGAATAAATAAATGGATCATACTGGGATAATACCCAACCTCCCTAGAATGCCCCAGTCGATTTTCAGCCCACGGCACCCCCAGACCCTCGGCCCACCCCCAAAACTGTGGTCTATAGCACACCGATTTGGCTCGAAAAGGCCCCGTTCATGCTATTTCTCCTGTTTGACCACCCAAATGGCCTCAAATAAATAAATGGACCACACTGGGATGATCCCCAACTTCCCTGGCATACCTTTGTCAATTTTTGGACCATGGCACCCCCGGGCCTGCCCCCAAAACCATGGGCTATAGTACATTGATTTGGCCCAAAAATTCCCTTTTTGTCCTGTTTCACCCGTTTGACCACACAAATGGCCTCCAATAAATAAACGGACCACGCTGGAACGATCTCCAACCTCTCTGGCATGCCTCGGTCGATTTTTAGCCCATTGTACCCCCGGACCCCAGTCCCACCCCCAAAACTGTGGGCTCCCAAAAATGCTCTGTTCGTACCTTTTTGCCCATTTGACCACCCAAATAGCCTTTAATAATAAAACAAACCACACTGGGATGATCCTCAATCCCCTGGCACACCTCGGACAATTTTTGACCCACAGCACCACTGAACCCCGGGCTCACCCCCAAAATCGTAGGCTATAGCACACAAATTTAGCCTGAAAATGCACCATTTGAGCCGTTTTGCCCAATAGACTAGCTAAATCACCTCAAATAAATAAACGGACCACACTGGGATGATCCCCAATATCCCTGGCATGCCCCGATCAATTTTGGACCAACGGCACACCCGAATCCCTAACCCACCCTCGAAACTGTAGGCTATAGCACACCAATTTTTCCTAAAAATGCCCCGTTCGTGCTGTTTCGCCTAATTAACTACCCAATGGCCTCGAATAAATAAACAAACCATACTGGGATGAACCCCAACCTCCCTGGCACACCCTGGTCGATTTTTGACTCACGGAAACCCCAGATGCCTGGCCCACCCTCGAAACAATGAGCTATAGCACACCGATTTGGCTCGAAAAAGCCTTATTCGAGCCGTTTTGCCCGTTTGACCACCCAAATAACCTAGAATAAATAAACGGATGACACTGGGACGATCCCCAACCTCCCAGGTATGCCCCGATCGATTTTCAGCCCACGACACCTCCGGGACCACCCCCTAAACTGTCGGCTATAGCATACTGATTTGGCCAAAAAATGCCACATTTGCGCCACTTCGCCCGTTTAACTGCCCAAATGGCGTAAAATAAATAAATGAACCACATAGGGACAATCCCCAACCTTCTTAGCACGCCCCAATCGATTTTTGGCTGTGGCACCCCTAGTCCCCGGGCACACCCTTAAAACCGTTGGCTATAGCACACTGATTTACCCTAAAAATGCCCCATTCACGCCGTTTTGCTCGTTTGACCACCCAAATGGCATCGAATAAGTAAATGAACGACACTAGGATGATCCCCAACCTCCCTAGCAAGCCCCAGTTGATTTTTGGCCCACGACACTCCCAGACCCCGAGCCCACCCCCAAAACCATAGGCTGTAGCACACCGATTTAGCCCGAAAATGCCCCATTCGCATTGTTTTGGCCGTTTGACCACAGAAATAGCCTTGAATAAATAAACCGACCAAAATGGGATGATCCTCAACCTCCTTGGCATGCCCCAATCAATTTTTGATCCACAACACTCCCGAACCCTGGACCCACCCCCAAAACCATCGGTTATAGAACACCAATTTGGCCCAAAAATGCCTATTTTGGACCGTTTCCCCTGTTTTACAATCCCAACCTCCCTGGCACACTCTAGTTGATTTTCAGCCCACGGCACCGCTGAACCCCGAGCCCACCCCCAAAATCATGGGCTATTGCAATTCGATTTGGCCCAAAAATCCCTGACATGCACCGATCGATTTTTGACCCACGATACCCTCGGACCCCAGGCCCATCCACAAAACCATGTGCTATAGCACACTGATTTAGCCAAAAAATGCCTTGTTCATGCCGTTTTGTCTGTTTGTCCACTCAAATGGCCTCGAATATATAAATAGACCACAGTGGGACAATCCCCAACCTTCCTAGCATGCTCCGATCAATTGTCGGCCCATGTTACCCCCGGACCCTAGGCCCACCTAAAAAACCGTGGGCTATAGCTCACTGATTTGGCCCAAAAATGCCTCATTCATTCTGTTTCGCTCGCTTGACCACCTAAATGGCCTTGAATAAATAAACGAACAAAACAGGGATGATTTCCAACCTCCCTAGCATGTCTCGATCAATTTTCAACCCACGACACCCCCGTACCCTGGCCTACCCCAGAAACCATAGGCTATAGCACATCAATTTAGCTCGAAAATGCCCCAATGACGCCGTTTTACCCATTTGACTACCCAAATGGAATTTAATAAATTAATGGACCACACTGGGATGATCCCCAACCTCCTTAGCATGCCCCAGTTAATGTTTTGCGTACAGCACCCCCGAACCCCAGACCCTGGGTTTACCTCTGAAACTGTAGTCTATAGCACATCGATTTGGCCTGAAAACACACCATTCTCGCTATTTCTCCCATTAGACCATCAAAATAGCCTCAAATAATTAAACGGACTACACTGGGATGATCCCTAACCTCTCTAGCATGCCCCGGTCGATTTTTGGCTTAAGGAACCCCTGGACCCCGAGTCCACCCCAGAAACCATTGGCTATAGCACATCAATTTGTCCCAAAAATGTCCTATTGGCATCGTTTTGCCCATTTGGCCACCCGAATAAGGTCGAATAAATAAATGGACCACATAGGGATGAACCCCAACTTCCCTAGAACAACCCGATCGATTTTCAGCCCACGGCACCCCCGGACCCTAGGCCCACCCTCGAAACTGTTGGCTATAGCACACCTATTTGGCCCTAAAATGCCCCTTTCGCGTTGTTTTGCCCGTTTGACTACCCAAATGGCATCGAATAAATAAACGGAATATACTGTGATGATCCCCAACCTCCCTGGCATGCCCCAATTGATTGTAGGCCCGTGGTACCCTCAGACCTCAGGCCCACCCCCAAAACCGAAGGCTATAGCACACTGATTTGGCCTAAAAATGCCCCGTTCATACCGTTTCGCCTGTTTGACCACACAAATAGCCTTTAATAAATAAACGGACCATACTGGTACGTTCTCTAACCTCCCTGGCACATCTTGATCAATTCTTGGCCCATGACACCCCTGGATCCCAGGCCCACCCCAAAAACCGTGGGCTATAGTACACCAATTTGGCCTGAAAATATCCCATTCACGCCATTTCAACCTTTTGACCACCCAAATGGACTAGAATAAATAAATGGATCACACTGGAAAGATACCTAACCTCCTTAGCATGCCCCAATAAATTTTTCGCCCACAAAACCCCCAGATCCTAGGCCCACACCCAAAACCGTAGGCTATAGCACATCGATTTGGCCCAAAAATGCCCCATTCGTGCCATTTTTCCCGTTGACCACCCAAATGGCCTCGAATAAAAAATGGACCACACTAGGATGATCCCCAACCTCCATTAAATGCCCCAGTCAATTTTCAACATACGGCACCCCTGGAGCCTAGGCCCACCCCAGAAACCGTAGGCTATAACACACCAATTTTGCTTGAAAAGGCCATGTTTCCACCTTTCTGCCCGTTTGACCACCCAAATGGCCTCGAATAAATAAAATGACCATACTGGAACGATCCCTAACCTCCCTGACATGCCTCAGTTGATTTTTGGTTGACGACACCCTCAGACCTCGGTCCCAACCCTAAAACCGTGGGCTATAGCACACCTATTTAGCCTGAAAATGCCTCGTTCACGCTGTTTCGCCCATTTGACCACCTAAATGACCTCAAACAAATAAACAGACAACACTAGGATGATAACTAACCTCCCTAGTATGCCCTGGTTGATATTAGGCCCATGACACCCCCGGACCCTGAGCCAATCCCCAAAACCATGGGCTATTGCACACCGATTTGTCCTAAAAATTCCACGTTTATGTTGTTTCGCCCGTTTGATCATTCAAATGGCCTAAAAAAATAAATGGACCTCACTGGCACGATCCTCAACCCCCCTGGCATGCCTCGGTCAATTTTCAGCCCACAACACCCCAAGACCCCGGGTACACCCCCAAAACTGTGGGCTATAACACACCAATTTAGTCTAAAAATGCTCCGTTCGTATCATTTTGCCTGTTGACGACCTAAATGGCCTCAAATAAATAAATAGACCATACTGGAACGATCCTCAATCCCCTGGCATACCCCGATCGAATTTAGGACCACGGCACCTCCAGACCCCGAGCCCATCCCCAAAACTATGGGTTATAACACACCAATTTGGTCTAAAAATGCGCCGTTTGCATTGTTTCGGCCGTTTGACCACCCAAATATCCTCGAATAAAAAATAGACCATGCTGGGATGATCCCTAACCTTCTTGGCATGCCCCGATCAATTTTTGGCCCACGGCACCCCAGGCCCCGAGCCAACCCTAGAAACCGTGGGCTATAGCACACTAATTTTGCCCGAAAATGCCTCATTCATGCTATTTTTTCCCGTTTAACAACCCAAATAGCCTCGAATAACTAAATAGACAATACTGGGATGATACCCAACTTCCCTGGCATGCTCCAGTAAATTTTTGGCTCATGGCACCCCCGAACCCCGGGCCCACACCAGAAATCGTGGGCTATAGCACACCAATTTAGCTTGAAATAACCTCGTTCGTGCAATTTCACCTGTTTTACCACCTAAATGGCCTCAAATAAATAAACGGACCACACTGGGACCATCCTCAACCTCCCTGGCATGCCCTGATTGATTTTCTGCCCACGACACCTCTGGACCCTGGGCCCACCCCCAAAATAGTAGGTTATAGCACACTGCTTTCATCTAAAAATACCCAGTTCATGTCGTTTTGCCTGTTTGACCACCCAAATGGTCTCGAATAAATAAATGAACCACACAAGGACGATCCCCAACTTCTGTGGCATACCTCGGTTGATTTTCAGCCCACGACACCCCAGGACCCAAGGCCCACCCTAAAATCATGCACTATGGCACACCGATTTGGCCTAAAAATCCCCCATTAGCACCGAATCATGGGCTATAGTACATCAATTTGGCTCAAAAATGCCCCGTTTGTGCTGTTTCGCCCATTTGACCACCCAAATAGACTCGAATAAATAGACGGACCATACTGGGACAATCCTCAATTTTTGTGGTAAGCTCCGATCAATTTTCATCCCATGGCATTCCCGAACCCCGAGCCCACCCCCAAAACCGTGGGCTATAACACACTAATTTTGCTCCAAAGTGTGTCGTTTGCACTGTTTCACCCTTTTGACCACCCAAATGGCCTCGAATAAATAAACAGACCATACTGGAAAGATCCCCAACCTCCATGGTATGCCCCAATCGATTTTTGGCCAATGAAACCCCCGAAACCCAAGCCCACTCCTAAAATCGTGGGATATAGAACACCGATTTATCCGAAAATGCTCCATTCGCACCGTTTGACCATCCTAATGGCTTCGAATAAAGAAACGAACCATACTAGGATGGTTCTCAACCCTCCTGGCATATCCCGATCGACTTTTGGCTAACGACACCCCCAAACTCAAGGCCCACCCCCAAAACCGTGGTCTATAGCACATCGATTTGGCACAAAAATACCTCGTTCGTGTTGTTTCGCCTGTTTGACCACCCAAATTGCCTCTAATAAATAAACGGACCATAGTAGGATGGTCAACCCCCCTCCCCCCGAAATGCCCTGATCGGTTTTCAGCCTACGGTACACCTGGACCCCAGGTCCACCCCCAAAACCGTGGGCTATAGCACACAGATTTTTCCCTAAATTGTGTTGTTCGTACCGGTTTGCCCATTTGACCACCTTAATAGCCTCGAATAAATAAACGGACTACACTAGGATGATTCTGAACCTACCTACCACGCCCCGGTCAATTTTATGCCACGAAACACCCAAATCCCGAGCCCACCCCCAAAACCGTAGGCTATAGCGCACCGATTTGGCTCAAAAATGCCCCATTCACATCGTTTTGCCCGTTTGACCACCCAAATGGCCTCGAATAAAAAGTGGACCACACTAGGATGATCCCCAACCCCTCTGCAAATCTTTGATCGATTTTCAACCCACGGCACCCTCGAAACAATGGGCTATAGCATACCGATTTGGGTTGAAAATGCCCCGTTCGCATTGTTTGACCACCCAAATGGCCTCAAATAAATAAATAGATCACAATGGGATGATCTCCAACCTTTCTGATATGCCTCAATCAATTATCAGCCCACGGCACCCCGAACCTGGGCCCACCCCTAAAACTGTGGGCTATAGCTCATCGATTTGGTTTGAAAATGCTTTGTTTGCGCTGTTTTGCCCATTTGACCACCCAAATGGCCTTGAATAAATAAACGGACCATACTGGGACTATCCCCAACCTCCGTGGCACACCCCAATAGATTTTTGACCCATGGCACCCCCGAACCCTAGGCCCACCCCTAAAATCGTGGGCTATAGCACACCAATTTAGCCCAAAAATTCCCCATTCGCATCGTTTCTCCCGGTTGACCACCCAAATGGCCTTGAATAAATAAACGAACGACACTGGGATGATCCCCAACCTCCCTAACACATCTCAATCAATTTTTAGCCTACGGCACCCCCGTACCCTGAGCCTACCCCAGAAACCGTGGGCTATAGCACATCAATTTGGCTCGAAAATGCCCCGTTCATGCCGTTTCACTCGTGTGACTACCCAAATGGGCTCGAATAAATTAACGGACCATACTGGGATGATACCCAACCTCCCTAGCATGATAAATTTTCAGCGCACGGCACCCTCGGACCCCAGGTTCATCCCCGAAACTATAGTCTAAAACATAGCGATTTTGCTCGAAAACACACCGTTCTCGCTGTTTCACTCGTTAGACCACCAAAATAGCCTCGAATAATTAAAAGGATAACGCTAGGACGATCCCTAACCTCTCTGGCATGCCCCGGTTGATTTTTGGCTTATAGCACCCCTTGACCCCGGGTCCACCCCAGAAATCATTGGCTATAGCACATTGATTTATCCCAAAAATGACCCGTTGGAGCCGTTTCACCCGTTTGACAACCCGAATAATGTTAAATAAATAAATAGACTACACTGGGTTGAACCCCAACCTCCCTGGCACAACACGATTGATTTTCAGCCCACTGCACCCACAGACCCTAGGCCCACCCCCAAAACCGTTGGCTATAGCACACCTATTTGGCCCCAAAATGCCCCCTTCACACCGTTTTGCCCGTTTGACCACCCAAATGGCATCAAATAAATAAACGGAATACACCGTTATATTCCCTAACCTCTTTGGCATACCCAGGTTGATTTTAGGCCCGTGGTACCCTCAGACCCTGGGCCTACCCCCAAAACCGTGGGCTATAACACACTGATTTGGCCTAAAACTGCCCCGTTCACGTTGTTTCGCCCGCTTGACCACCTAAATAGCCTTTAATAAATAAAAAGACCATACTGGCGCATTCCCCAACCTTCTTGGCATGTCTCAATCAATTTTTGGCCCACAACATCCCTGGATCCCAGGCCCACCCTAAAAATCGTGGGCTATAGCACACCGATTTGGCCTGAAAATGCCACATTCATGCCGTTTCGACATTTTGACTACCTAAATGGCCTAGAATAAATAAATGGACCACACTGGGAAGATCACCAACCTCCTTGGCATGCCCCAATCAATTTTT
Organism: Capsicum annuum; assembly: GCF_002878395.1. Lineage (NCBI taxonomy): Eukaryota > Viridiplantae > Streptophyta > Magnoliopsida > Solanales > Solanaceae > Capsicum > Capsicum annuum. The sequence goes on from NC_061114.1 coordinate 114,456,878, forward strand.
GGCCCACGAAACCTCCAGATCCTGGGATCACCCTCAAAACTGTAGGCTATAGCACATCGATTTGGCTCAAAAATGCCCCATTCGCGCCATTTCGCCTGTTTGACCACCCAAATGGCCTCGAATAAAAAATAGACAACACTGAGATGATCCCCAACCTCCGTGGAACACCCCAGTCAATTTTTGACACACAGAACCCCCAAAGCTAGGGCCCACCCCAGAAACCGTAGGCTATAGCACATCGATTTTGCTCGAAAAGGCCTTGTTCGCACCGTTTCGCCTATTTAACCACCCAAATAGCCTGGAATAAATAAAAGGACCACAATAGAACAATCCCCAACCTCCCTGACATGCCTCAGTTGATTTTCAGCCCAACCCCAAAACCGTGGGCTATAGCACACTTATTTAGCCTGAAAATGCCCCGTTCGCGCTGTTTCGCCCGTTTGAGCACCCAAATGACCTCGAACAAATAAATAGACAACACTAGGATGATCTCTAACCTCCCTAGAATGCCCCGGTTGATATTCGGCCCACGACACCCCCGGACCCCGGGCCAATCCCCAAAACCAAGGGTTATTGCACACTGATTTGGCCCAAAAATTCCACGTTTAGCTTATTTTGCCCGTTTGATCACCCAAATGGCCTCAAAAAAATAAACGAACCTTACTAGGACGATCCTCAACTCCCATGGCATTTCTCGGTCAATTTTTGACCGACGATATCCCAAGACCCTAGGCACACCCCCAAAACCGTGGGCTATAGTACACCGATTTAGTCCAAAAATGCTCCATTCGTGCAGTTTTGCCCGTTTAACCACCAAAATTGCCTCGAATAAATAAATAGACCATACATGGATGATCCTCAATCCCCCTGGCATGCCCCATTCGAATTTAGGACTACGGCACCCCCAGACCTCGAGCCCATCCCCAAAATAGTGGGCTATAGCATACCGATTTGGTCCAAAAGTTCCCTGTTCGCTTCATTTCGCCCGTTTGACCACCCAAATATCCTCAAATAAAAAACGGACCACACTGGGATGATCCCCAACCTCCCTGGCATGCCCTGGTCAATTTTTGGCCCACGGCACCCCCGAGCCCCGGGCCAACCCTAGAAGCCGTGGGCTATAGCACACTGATTTTTCCCAAAAATGCCTCGTTCATACTATTTTGCCTGTTTAACAACCAAAATATCCTCGAATAACTAAACAGACCATACTGGGATGATACCCAACCTCCTTGGCATGCTTCACTCGATTTTCAGCCCACGATACCCCCAAACCTCGGGCCCATACCAAAAATCATGGGCTATAGCACACCAATTTAGCTCGAAATAACCTCGTTCGTGCAGTTTTGCCCATTTCACCACCCAAATGGCCTCAAATAAATAATCGGACCACACTTGGACCATCTTCAACCTCCCTGGCATGCCCCAGTTGAATTTTGGCCCACGACACCCTTGGACCCTGGGCCCACCCTCGAAATGATGGGCTATAGCACATTGATTTTGCCCAAAAATGCCTCGTTCATGCCATTTTTCCTGTTTGACCACCCTAATGATCTCAAATAAAAAAACGAACCACACTAGGACGATCCCTAACCTCCCTGGAATGCCCCGATCGATTTTTGGTCCACAACTCCCTCGGACCCCAGGCCCACCCCAAAATTGTGGGCTATAGCACACTAATTTGGCCTAAAAATGCCCCGTTAGCACCAAAATCGTGGGCTATAGTACATCGATATGGCTCAAAAATGCCCCGTTCTCGCCGTTTCACCCGTTTGACCATCCAAATAGAGTTGAATAAATAGACGGACCACACTAGGATGATCCTCAACTTCCCTGGTAAGCCCCGGTCGATTTTCATCCTATGGCATTCTCGAACCCCGAGCCCACCCCCGAAACCGTAGGCTATAGTACACTAATTTTGCTCAAAAATGTGTCGTTCGCACCGTTTATCCTGAAAATGCTCCAGTCGATTTTTGGCCCGTGGCACCCCTGGACCCCGAGCCTACTCCCAAAACTGTGGGTATAGCATACCGATTTATCCTGAAAATGCTCCATTCACGTCGTTTGACAATCCTAATGGCTTTGAATAAATAAACGGACCACACTAGGATGGTTCTCAACCCCCCTGGCATGACTGGTCGATTTTTGGCCTACAACACCCCCGAAATCAGGGCCCACCCCCAAAACCATGGTCTATAGTACACCAATTTGGCTCAAAAATGCCCATTTGCACTGTTTCACCTATTTGACCACCCAAATAGCCTCAAATAAATAAACGAACCACACTGGGATGGTCCCCAACCCCCTTGGAATGACCTGATCAGTTTTTGGCCTACGGTACCCCTAGACCCCGGGTCCACCCCTGAAACCGTGGGCTATAACACACCGATTTTCCCCAAAAATATGTTGTTCGTACCAGTTTGCCCATTTGACCACCCTAATAGCCTCGAATAAATAAACGAACCACACTGGAATGATCCTCAACCTCCCTGTCATGCCCCGATCAATTTTACGCCCACAGAACCCCCAAACCCCAAGCCCACCCCCAAAACCGTAGGCTATAGCGCACTGATTTGGCTCGAAAATGCCCCATTCATATCGTTTCACCTGTTTGACTACCCTAATAGCCTCGAATAAATAAATAAACCACACTGTGATGATCCTCAACCTCCCTGCCATGCCCCGGTCAATTTTACGCCCATGGAACCCCCAAACCCTGAGCCCACCCCTAAAATCGTAGGCTATAGCGCACCGATTTGGCTCAAAAATGTCCCATTCACATCGTTTCGCCCGTTTGACCACCCAAATGGCCTCAAATAAAAAATGGACCACAATGGGATGATCCCCAACCTCCCTGGCAATCCCCAATCGATTTTTCGCCTACGGCACCCTCGAAGTAATGGGCTATAGCATACCGATTTGGGTTAAAAATACACCCTTCGCATCGTTTGACCACCCAAATGGCCTCGAATAAATAAATAGATCATACTGGGATGATCCCTAACCTCTTTTGCATGCCTCGATTAATTATCAGCCCATGACACCCTGAACCCTGGGCCCACCCCTAAAATTATGGGCTATAGCTCACCGATTTGTCCTGAAAATGCTTTTTTGTGTTGTTTCGCTCATTTGACCTCCCAAAAATCCTCGAATAAATAAACGGACCACAATGGGACTATCCTCAACCTCCCTGGCATGCCCCAATAGATTTTATGACCCATGGCCCATCCGAACCCCAGGCCCACCCCTAAAATCGTGGGCTATAGCACACCAATTTAGCCCAAAAATTCCCCATTCGCATCGTTTCGACTGTTTGACCACCAAAAAGGCCTCGAATAAATAACCGAACCATATTGGGGTGATCCCCAACCTCCCTAGCACGCCCTAGTCAATTTTCATCCCAGACACCCTCGGACCCTGGGCCCACCCCCGAAACAGAGGGCTATAGAATGTTGATTTAGCCCGAAAATGCCCCGTTCGCGCCGTTATTCCCCTTTGACTACCTAAATGGCCTTGAATAAACTAACAGACCACACTGGGATGATCCTAACCTCCCTAGAAAGCCCCAGTCGATTTTTGGCCCACAGCACCCCAGAACCCAGGCCCACCCTCAAAATTATAGGCTATAGTGCACCGATTTGGCTAGAAAATGTCCCGTTTGTGCCGTTTTGCCCGTTTGACCAACCAACTATCCTCGAATAAATAAATGGACCACTCTGGGTCAATACCAAACCTCCCTGGCATGCCCTGGTCTATTTTTGACCTACGGCACCCACAGACCCCAGGCCCAAACCCAAAACCGTGGGTTATAAGCACACCAATTTAGCCCGAAAAAGCCCCGTTTCCGTTGTTTCACCCGTTTGACCACCCAAATGGCCTTGAATGAATAAATAGACTAAATTGGGATGATCCTCAACTCCATGGCATACCCTGGTCAATTTTTGACCGACAGCACCCCTAGATCCCAACCCCCAAAACCGTGGTCTATAGCACACCGATTTGGCTCGTAAATACCCCATACATGCCGTTTTGCCCATTTGACCATATAAATAAATAAACAGACCATATTGCGATGATCCCCAACCTTCCTGGAATTATTTGATCCATTTTTGGATCATGGCACCCTCGAAACCATGGGCTATAGCACACCGATTTGTGTTAAAGATGTCCCATTCACATTGTTTGACCGCCCAAATGGCCTCAAATAAATAAATGGACCATATTAGGATGATCCCCAACCTCCCTGGTATGCCTCGATTAATTTTTGGCCTATGGCACCCCGCACCCAGGGCGCACCAATTTGGCCTGAAAATGCCCTGTTTGTGTCGTTTCGCCTGCTTAACGACCCAAATGGCCTTGAATAAATAAACATACCATACTGGGACCATCCCCAACCACCCTGGCATGCCCTTATAGATTTTTTGACCAATGACGCACCCGAACCCATGGCCCACCCCCAAAACCGTGGTCTATAGCACACCAATTTAGCTCGAAAATTCCCCATTCGCATAGTTTCAACCGTTAAACCACCAAAAATTCCTTGAATAAATAAACGGACCATACTGGGATGATCCCCAACCTCTCTGGAACACTTCGATCAATTTTTAGCCTACGACACCCTCGAATCTCGGACCCACCCCCAAAACAGTGGGCTATAGCACACCGATTTAGCTCGAAAGTGCCCCGTTTGCGTCGTTTCGCCCGTTTGACCACCTAAATGGCCTTGAATAAACAAACGAACCATACTGGGATGATCCCAACCTCCCTGGGATACCTCAATCAATTTTTGTCCCACAGCACCCCCAGACCCTGGGGCCACCCCCAAAACTATGGGCTATAGCATATCGATATGGCTCGAAAATGCCTTATTCTCGTTGTTTTACCCATTTGACTACCCAAATGGCCTCGAATTAATAAACAGACCATACTAGAATGATCCCCTAGACCCCGAACCCACCCCCGAAACTGTAGGCTATAGTACACCGATTTGGCTCAAAAATGCCCCGTTCATGCTGTTTCACCCGTTTGACCACTCAAATAGCCTCGAATAAACAAGCCAACCATACTGGGATGATCCCTAACCTCCCTGGCATGCCCTGATACATTTTCGGCCTATGACACCCTCGAACACAGGGCCCACCCCCAAAAATATGGTCTTTAGCACATCGATTTTGCCCAAAAATGCCCCGTTCACGCTGTTTCACACGTTTAACTTCCCAAATAGCCTCGAATAAATAAACGACCTATAATGAGTTGATCCCCAACCTTCCAGGCAAGTCCAAATCAATTTTTGGCTGATGGCACCCCCGAACCCTTGGCCCACCCCCAAAACTGTGGGCTATCGCACACTGATTTAGACCAAAAATTCCCCGTTCGTGCTGTTTCGCCCATTTAACCACCCAAATAGCCTCAAATAAATAAACAAACCACACTAGGACGATCCCTAACTCCCTGGCATGCCCTGGTTAATTTTTGGCCCACAACATCCCCGGATCTCGACCCACCCCCAAAACCGTAGTCTATAGCACATAGATTGGGCTTGAAAATACCACTTTCACGCCGTTTTTCCTGTTTGACAACCCAAATCGCCTCGAATAAATAAAAAGGCCACACTGGGATGATCCCCAACCTCCCTGGCATGCCCCAATCAATTTTTGACCCACAACCCCACAAAACCTTAGGCCCACCCCTAAAACCATGGGCTATAGCACATCAATTTGGCTCGAAAATGCCCCGTTCACGCCTTTTCGCCCGTTTGACCACCTAAATAGCCTTAAATAAATAAACAGATCATACTAAGATGATCTCCAATCTTCCTGGCATGCCCTAATCAGTTTTCAGCCAATGGTACCCCTAAACACCAAGCCCACCCCAAAACAGTGGGCTATAGCACACCAATTTGGCTCAGAAATGCCCCGTTCACACCGTTTTGCCCGTTTGACAACCTAAATGTCCTCAAATAAATAAAGGGACCATAATAGATGATCTCCAACCTCCCTGGCATGCCCCGGTCAATTTTTGGCTCACGGTACCCCCGAAACCCAGGGCTACCCTAAAACCGTAGGCAATAGCATACCTATTTGGCTCAAAAATGCCTAGTTCATGCCGTTTCGCCCGTTTGACCATCCAAATGACCTCGAATAAATAAACAGACCACACCGGGATGATCTAGAACCTCCCTGGAAATCTTTGATTGATTTTTGGCCCGCGGTAGCCTCGATTTCCAGGCCCAACCCCAAAATCGTGGGCTATAGCATATCGATTAGGGTTGAAAATACCTTATTTCCATCATTTAACCACTCAAATAGCCTCGAATAAATAAACGAACCTCACTGGGACTATCCCCAACCTCCATGGCATGCCTTGGTCAATGTTTAGCCCACGGAACCCCCGAAACCCAGGCCCAACCATAAAACCATGGGCTATAGCACACCATTTTGGCCTGAAAATGCCTCGTTCGAGCTGTTTCACTCATTTGACCATCCAAATAGCCTTGACTAAATAAACGAACTACATTGGGATAATCCCCAACATCCCTGCCATGCCCCGATTAATTTTACGACCCACGGCACCCCCAGACCCCTAGCCCACCCCCAAAATCATGGACTATAGCATACAGATTGGCCCAAAAATGCCCCGTTCGTGCTGTTTTGACCGTTTGACCACCCAAATGGCCTCGAATAAACAAAAATACCACACTAGGATGATCCCAACTTTCCTGGCATGCCCCAACTAATTTTCAGCCCACAACACCCTTGGACCAGGGGCCCACCCCCAAAATGGTGGGCTATAGCAGACCGATTTAGCCAGAAAATGCCCTGTTTGCTCTGTTTTGCTAGTTTGACCACCTAAATGACCTTGAATGAACAAACGGTCCACACTAAGATGATCCCAACCTCCCTAGCATACCCCAGTTGATTTTCAGCCCACGACACCCTTGGAACCCTATCCCACCCCCAAAACCATAGGCTATAGCACACCGATTTAGCTCAAAAATGCCCCATTCACGCCATTTTGCCCATTTGACCACCCAAATGGCCTCGAATAAATAAACAGACCACACTGGATGTCTCTAACTGCCCTGGCATGCTCCAATAGATTTTTGTCCCACAAAACCCCTGGGCCTACCCCCTAAACCATGGGCTATAGCATACCTATTTGGCTCAAAAATGCGACATTTGCGCTGTTTCTCCTATTTGACCACCTAAATTGCCTCAAATAAATAAACGGACCATACTGGAACAATCCCCAACCTCCCTGGCATGCCTCAATAAATTTTTGGCCCATGACACCCCTAGAACCTAGGCCCACCCCTGAAACGGTGGGCTATAGCACACCGATTTAGCTCGAAAATGCCCCATTCGAGCTGTTTTGCCCATGTGACCACACAAATTACCTCAAATAAATAAATGGACAACACTGGAATGATCCCCAACCTCCCTAGAATACCCTGGTCAATTTTTGACCCATGAAACCCCTGGACCCCGGGCCTACCCCCAAAACTGTGGGCTATAGCACACCGATTTGGCAAAAAATTCCTTGTTCACGCTGTTTTGCCCGTTGAACCACCCAAATAGCCTCAAATAAATAAACGACCCACAGTGGGATGATTCCCTACCTCCCTGGCATGCCTGAGTAGATTTTTGGCCAACAGCACCCTTAGACCCCGGGGCCACCCCAAAAACTGTATGCTATAGTACACCGATTTGGCCCAAAAATATTGAGTTCACACTGTTTCACCCGTTTGACCCCCCAAGTGGCCTCGAATAAATAAACAGACCATACTGGGATGATTTCTAACCTCCTTGGAAAGGCTCGATTAATTTTTAACCGATGACACCCCTGGACCCCAGGCCCACCCCCAAAACCGTGGGCTATAGCACACCGATTTGGCTAAAAAATGCCCCATTCATGCGGTTTTGCCTACTTAACCACCCAAATGATGTCGAATAAATAAATGGACCACATTGGAATGATCCCTAACCTCCCTGGCACAACCCAGTCATTTTCAACCCATAGTAACCCCAGACACCAGGCCCACCCCCAAAAACCATAGGCTAAAGCAGACCAATTTAGCTCGAAAATTGCCCGTTCATGTTTTTTTAGAAGTTTGACCAACCAAATGTCCTCGAATAAATAAATGAAATATACTGGGATGATTCCCAACCTCCTTGTCACGCCCCGATCAATTTTCGGCTAATGGAACCCTCGTACCCCAGGCCTATCCCCAAAACTATGGACTATAGCACACCGATTTTGCATAAAAATGCCCCGTTCGCACCATTTCGCCCATCTGACCACCCAAATGGCCTCGAATAAATAAATGGACCATACTGGGAAGATCCTCAACCTCCATGGCACACCCCGGTCGATTTTTGGCCTACGACACCCCCGAACCCCGGGCTCACCGCAGAAATTGTGGGCTATAGCACACGAATTTTGCCCAAAAATGCCCTATTTGCATTGTTTATCTCGTTTAACCACCCAAATAGCCTTGAATAAATAAAAGGACCACACTGGGATGATCCCCCACCTTCCTGACACACCCCGGTCAATTTTGGCCCACGATATCCTCGTACCTTGGGCCCACCCCCAGAGCCGTGGGCTATACCACACCTATTTGGCCTAAAAATGCTACTTTTGTGCTTTTTTGCCTATTTGACCACCTAAATGGCCTTAAATAAATAAACAGACTACACTAGAAAGGTCCCTAACCTAGCTAGCATGCCCCGATCGATATTCGGCACACGGCACCCCCGGACCATGGGCCCACCTTCAAAACCGTGGGCTATAGCACACTGATTTGGCTCAAAAATGCCTCGTTCATGCCGTTTCGCCCATTTTGACCACCCAAATGGTCATGAATAAATAAATAGACCATACTGAAATGAACCCCAACCTCCCTGGAATGCCCTGGTTGATTTTTGACCCATGGTATGCCCAATCCCACCCCTTAAATCGTGGACTATAGCATACTAATTTGGCCCGAAAATGCCCCATTTACGCTGTTTTGCCCGTTTGACCACCCAAATGGCATCAAATAAATAGACAAACCACACTGGAAAAATCCCCAACCTCCCTGGCATGCCTCGGTCAATTTTACGCCCATGACACCCCCAGAACCTGGGCCCACCCCCAAAATCGTGGGCTATAGCACACTGATTTAGCTTAAAAACTCCCTGTTTGAGTTGTTTTTCCCATTTGACCATCTAAATGGACTCAAATAAATAAACAGACTATGCTGGGATGATCCCCATCCTCCCTGGCATGCCCCGATCAACTTTTTGCGCACGGCACCTCCGGACCTCAGGCCTATCCCCGAAATCGTAGGCTGTAGCACACCGATTAGCCTAAAAATGCCCCGTTTGTGTTGTTCCATCCATTTGACTATCCAAATAGCCTCAAATAATTAAACGGACCACACTATGATGAACCCAACCTCCCTGGTACGATCCAATTGATTTTTTCCCAATGACACCCCTGAACCCTGGGCCCGCCCCTAAAACTGTCATCTATATCACATCGATTTTTCTAAAAAATGTCTCATTCATGCCATTTCTCCTGTTTGACCACCCAAATAGCCTCGAATAAATAATCAGACCACACTGGGATGATCCCCAACCTCCCTGGCATACACCGATCGATTTCAACCCACGGTACCCCCGGACCCCTAGCCCATCCATAAAACCATATGCTATAGCACGTTGATTTGGCCAAAAAATGCCCTGTTCATGCTGTTTTGCCTCTTTGACCACCCAAATGGCCTCAAATAAATAAATGAACCACACTGGGATGATCCCTAATCTTCCTAGCATGCCCTGGTCGATTTTTGGCCCATGGCACCCTTGAACCCTGGGCCCACCCCCAAAACCGTGGGCTATAGCATACTGACTTTGCTTGAAAATGCCCCATATGAGATATTTCACCTATTTGACCACCCAAATGGCCTTGAATAAATAAACGGTCTACACTGGGACCATCCCCAACCTCCCTGACATGCCTCCATCGATTTTCGGCCTACGACACTAATATGAGTGAGATCATGTAGATGGACTCTTATGGGTGTGTATTGAAGTCGTCCAAGTGTGTGTGCAAGAGAAGCATAATTAAGGGACCAAATACACACCAAAAACAGTCCTCTACAAACACTAAAGGGGCAACCCACTCTTGAAAGGCTATTATGGACATTTCTCACTAGTTTTGTAATATCTATAAATAGAACCTTTTAGGGTTTCATTCATTAGTTTTTGATTGAATATTGAAAGTTGTAACATTGAAACACCCTCTCTTGAGAGAATGGCCTCATGGCTGAAACATAGTAACTAGGGAAATAAACTTGAGTATGGAATCACTCATTTTAGATTCAAGCTTGGAAACGTTGGATGCTTGGGAGATCGAGGTCACTTTTGTGCCAACGTAAGGTTTAGGTATTTGCTGTGTATGATGTGAAAGGTCCAAGAGTGGAATAGGGTTTTGGGTTGTTAAGATTATACCTTTAATTTGTCTAACTATTCATCCTTTTATTTCATTGTAATCGTGTAGTAGTGTTGATGTTGTAATCGTGTGTTTGTGTTGTTAATGTGCAATCCAAAAAATTTCTACTGTTCATATTGTTCTTTTTGTGTTGCTACTGTTTTGGTGTCAAAAACATCCTTTTATTCTTGTATTCTTGTTGTTGTAGTGAATCCGAGAGTGGTCTCCAAAAAGGTCCTCGGATCTTTAAGATTAGTGGACTAATTTGGAGTGTGTTTCATGTTCTCCTTGTTTATCTTGTATCATTTGGTATCAAAGCATGGCTTGATCTTTTTCCTACAAGATCAATCTTGGGCTTCCTTGTTAGAAAATTAAAAAGAAAAAAAAGTTGTTGAAAAGATGAAAATTTTAGAAAAAAATTACAATCTATCCATTGTTGTTGTCTTGGCCGAAATTGTATTCTTGTGGTGTTCTTGGCCGGGATTTGTTATTGAGTCTAGGTCTAGGAGTATTTTAATTGTCTTATGTGTTTGTAGTGTTAGTTTTGTTCCTCACTAACACTTTGAGTCGATCCAAACTTGAGCTTGAATTGTTAATATTGTTGTTGTGAACAAAGTGTGGCCGATTGGATGTTGTTGTTGTTCTAGCCTTAACCGAGTTGAAGGCCTTGTGTTGTGGTTGTGTTGTAGATCTTGAAAGGTTCTTTTGTATTCATGTTGTTCATCACACCCTTCACCTTTTGTAAAATCAAAAACACAACACAAAGGGGACTTAGTCGATTGTAGTTGCTACCCTTGTGGTCTTAGCCGTCAGATTGTTGACCTTGTTTTGGTGGACTTGTTTTTTTATTGGGAGATTGTTGTTGGTTGTTCTTGTTGTGGTTGTTGTGTTATTGAAGTTATTCACCATATTCATCATCTTGTTAATATTAAAGTGAAACTTAGATCTTAAAAAAGTGAAAGACAAGGTGTAGTATTTGTTGAATCTTGAAAGACCCCCAACCACCAAAAAGACTTTACATCACATCTCAACCTTTTCCATAAAACAAGGGTCCATGTTTTAATGAGAAGTACAAGTCTAGTCAAAGACTTTTTAAGTCTTGAAATTTGAATTGAAAAAGGAGCTCCAAAGACTAGTTTGTATTTCCCTCCATTGAACAATTTCCACCAAAGTCCAAATTGTGAAATTAAAAATTGTTAGAAACCACAACCAATTATGTGCTGCCACATCATCATTGTTACTATTCACGCAACAATTTTGGCTAAAATTTGAGATTTTCTTAGTTTCTTTTTATTGTTTTGTAGTTTCGTTTGATTGGTCCGAGCGCTAATTGACAAGCTAGTAAACTCCTACTAGATTGTAAATTAGTTTTGTGTCCGTTTGTTCGTGTTTACATTTGTTGTGTACTTTTATATTTTTGAATTCATTGTTAGTTCTTGACTCAAGTCCTACAAGATTTCATTTGATTTTTAAAGAAAAATCCATTCCAGGCCAGCTTTCAACACTTGTGAAACCAAGTGTGAGGTAAAACCGAGAGTGAGAGTATGGTGAGGCATTTTTGATCTAACAAGTTTGTTTGTTTTCTTTTTTTGTTGTTTATTTTTGTTAGGTACAATGGCTTCCCATAATTTCAATGCCACATGTGATCGTATCAATGACAATATTGAAGATATGAAATGGTACATTGAAATTATACGTCAATTGCTACCCAAACTCTACCCATAAAATTCAATTGTCCAAGTACCTTGCGTTGAGAGCTTCCCGAAGAAAGAGGTGGGTTACCCCAACCCACACCAAGGTAAAGAGGATATTGAAACATCTTTGGTACTTGATAGTGAACTTATAGAGAGCGAAGCACTTGCTAGTTCCAAATCTGTCCGTGAGATAGATCATGCTCTCTTTAGGTTTAATGATTTGTTTGAAGATGATATAAACACTCCTAATGAATCTAGTGGTGAGAATGATGGTATATCTTACCTTGAAGGCTATAACCGATATTCTAACTCACTATAGTGTGACGACATTCCTCCTAAAGATGAAAATCTCTTCTTGGAAGATGAAAGTACTCTTATGGGCAAGGAATGTGTAGTCTTGGAAATAAGTACTCTTGGTAGTACTCTTGTTGTGCATGATGATCAATTTACTATTAAATGTAGTTCACTACTTGAGTATGTGAATAGTGTGCTTAAAAACTCTCAAGTTAGTGATGATGTCTATAGAATTGATCTTGATAATGCACATGACTCTTTGAACATCTTGTGTGGTAAAAGCATTGCAATTAGTTTTGTTCATAGAGACTATGTGTATGAAAATATTTTTGTGCGTGAATGTGGGAGTGACATCCTAGGGGAAGGAAGGGCTAGCCTCGGCTTAGGCCCTTGGCTAAATTTTCCATTTGATCCCGGTACCATCTTATGATGGGAAAGGATGACTCTCGGCCTATTTTCCTTTTGTCTTGATGCTTCTCCGAGCCACTTCCTCTGTAGAAATTGTAATAATCTTTTTATGATTAAAACAAAGGACTCGTGGTTATACTTCAAATTTTTCCAGCCTCAGAATGGAATGTTGATGTGTTATTTTTGCTAACCCTAACCCCTTATGTCATGAGGATGTGTACTTGTTTGTCTTCTCTTGATTTGGAAGGTACAGATTCAAGGTTGAATCCTTTTCAAGAAGAGGAGGATAATATGAGTGAGATCACATAGATGGACTCTTGTGGGTGTGTATTGAAGTCGTCCAAGTGTGTGTACAAGAGAAGCATAATTAAGGGCCCAAATACACACAAAAAACAGCCCACTACAAGCACTAAAGGGGCAGCCCACTCTCGAAGGGCTATTATGGACATTTCACACTATTTTTGTAATATCTATAAATAGAATCTTTTAGGGTTTCATTCATTACTTTTTGATTGAATATTGAATGTTGTAACATTGAAACACCCTCTCTTGAGAGAATGGCCTCTTGGCCAAAACATAGTAACTAGGGAAATCAACTTAAGTGTGGAATCACTCGTGCTGGATTCAAGCTTGGAAATGTTGGATGCTTGGGAGATCGAGGTCACTCTTGTGCCAACGTAAGGTTTAGGTATTTGTTGTGTATGATGTTAAAGGTACAAGAGTGGAATAGCCTTTTGAGTTGTTAAGATTATACCTTCAATTTGTCTAACTATCTATCCTTTCGTTTCTTTGTAACCGTGTAGTAATGTTGATGTTGTAACCGTGTGTTTGTGTTATTAATGTGCAATCCAAAATTTGTCTATTGTTCATCTTGTTCTTGTTGTATTTCTACTATTTTGGTGTCAAAAACATCCTTGTACTCTTGTTGTTGTAGTGAATCCAACAGTGGTCTCCAAAAAGGTCCTCGGATCTTTAAGATTAGTGGACTAATTTGGAGTGTGTTTCGTGTTCTCCTTGTTTGTTTTGTATTAGATACCCCCAGGCCTACCCCAAAACCTTAGGCTATAGCACACTGATTTGGCTCGAAAATTCCCCGTTCACGCTGTTTCTCCCGTTTGACCAACCAAATGGCCTCAAATAAATAAACGGACCACACTGGGATGATCCCCAAGATCCCTGGCACGCCCCGGTTGAGTTTTGGTCCACGACACCCTGGACCCCGAGTCCATACCAAAAACAGTGGGCTATAGCACACCGATTTGGCCCAAAAATGCCCCGTTCACGCCGTTTCTCCCGTTTGACCATGCAAATGGCCTCGAATAAATAAATGGACCACACTGGGACGATCTTCAACCTTTCTGGCATACCCTGATTGATTTTTGGCCCACGGCACCCCCGAACCCTAGGCCCACCCCCAAAACCATGCGCTATAGTACATCGATTTAGCCCAAAAATACCCTGTTCACACCAAAACCATGGGCTATAGTACACCAATTTGGCTAAAAATGCCCCGTTCGTGCCGTTTCCCCCGTTTGACCACCCAAATAGCATCGAATAAATAAACGGACCACACTGGAAAGATCCCCAACTTCCCTGGTACGTCCCGATCGATTTTCGGCCCTTGTCACCCCCGAACTCTGGGCCCACCCCCGAAACCATGGGCTATAGCACATTGATATGGCCCGAAAATGCATCGTACGCATCGTTTCGCCCATTTTACCTCCCAAATGGCCTCGAACAAATAAACGGATCATACTGGGATGATCTCCAACCTCCCTGGCATGCTTCAGTCAATTTTTCGCCCATGGTACCCCCGAAACCCGAGCCAACCCCTAAGCTCGTGGGCTATAGCACATCGATTTGGCTCGAAAATACCCTGTTCGCATCATTTTGCCCGTTTGACCAACCAAATAGCCTCGAATAAATAAACAGACCACACTAGGACGATCCCCAACCTCCCTGGCCTACCCCGATCAATTTTTAGCCCATGGTACCCTCGAACCCCGGGACCAACCCCCGAAACCGTGGGTTATATATAGCACACCGATTTAGCCCAAAAAAGCCTCGTTCATGTTATTTTGCCCGTTTGACCACTCAAATGGCCGCGATTAAATAAATGGACCACACTGGGATGATCCCCAGCCTCCCTGGCACGCTCCGATCAATTTTTGACCCACGGCACCCCCAAATCCTGGGCCCACACCCAAAACCAGCTATAGCACATCAATTATGCCCAAAAATGCCTCATTCCCACCGTTTTGCCCGTTTGACCACCCAAATGGACTCGAATGAATAAACGGACCACACTAGGATGATCCCCAACCTCCATGGCATGCCTTGATCGATTTTTGGCCCATGAAACCCCCGGACTCCGAGCCACCCTGAAACCGTGGCCTATAGCACACCGATTTGGCCCAAAAATGCTTTTTTTGTGCCGTTTCACTCGTTTAACCACCTAAATGGCTTGGAATAAATAAACCGACCACACTAGGACAATCCCCAACCTCCCTGACATGACCCAATTGATTTTTGACCCACGGCACCCCTGGACCCCGTGCCCACCCCCGAAAGCATTGGCCATAGCACATCGATTTGGCTCAAAAATTCCCCGTTCGTGCCGTTTTGCCCGTTTGACCACCCAAATGGCCTCGAATAAATAAACGGACCATACTAGGATGGTCCCCAACCCCCTGGCATACCTCAATTTGTTTTCAACCGAAGGTACCCCCAAACCCCGGGCCCACCCCCAAAACCGTGGCTATAGCACACCATTTGGCCCAAAAATGCCCTGTTCGCACTAATTTGCCAGTTTGACCACCCATATGTCCTCGAATAAATAAACGGACCAAACTAAGACGATTCCCTACTTCCCTAGCATGTCCCAGTTGATTTTTGGCGTACGGCACCCCCGGACCCGGACCCCGAGCCCACCCCTAAAACTATGGGTTATGGCATACCGATTTGGCTTTAAAATGCGCTATTTGTGCCGTTTTACCCATTTGACCACCCAAATGCCCTTGAATAAATAAACAGACCATACTAGGATGATCCCCAACCTCCCTAGAAATCCTCGATCGATTTTTGGCCTGCGGCACCCCTGGAACCCGAGCTCACCCCCGAAACCCTAGGCTATAGCAAGCCGCTTTGGGCCAAAAATGCCCCATTTGCATCGTATAACCACCCAAATGGCCTTGAATAGATAAACGGACTACATTGGAATGATCCCCAACCTTCCTGGCATATCTCAATCACTTTTTAAACCACATCATCCCTGAACCCTGAACCCAACCCCAAAACCGTGGGCTATACCACGCAGTATTGTCCCAAAAATGCCTTATTTGTACCGTTTCGCCCGTTTGACAACCCAAATGGCCTTTAATGAATAAATGTATTACACTGGGACGATCCCCAACCTCCCTGGCATCCCCCGGTCTATTTTCAGTCTATGACACCCGCAGACCCCGGGCCCACCCCAAAAATCATGGTCTATAGCAATATAATTTAGCCCAAAAATGCCCCGTTCATGCTGTTTTACCCCTTTGACCTCCCAAATGGCCTCGAATAAATAAACGGACAATATTGGGATGATACCCAACCTCTCTATCACAGTACAAATGATTTTAGGCCCACAACACCCTCGAACCTTGGGCCCACCACAAAACCGTGGGCTATCACACACCGATTTAGACTGAAAACGCCTCATTCGCACTGTTTCACCCGTTTAACCACCCAAATAGCCTTGAATAAATAAACAGACCACACTGGGATGATCCCCAACCTCCCTGGGATGCCCTGGTCAATTTTCAGCCCACAGCAACCTCGGATCCCAGCCCACCCTCAAAACCGTGGTCTATAGCACACCGATTTGGCCCGAAAATAGCCCATTCGCACTATTTCACCCGTTTGACCACCCAAATAGCTTCAAATAAATAAACGGACCATAACGGAACGATCCCCAAACTCCCTGGCACAACCCGGTCGATTTTGACCCACGGCACCCCCAAACACCGGACTCACCCCCAAAACAGTAGGCTATAGAACACCAATTTGTCCCGAAAATGCCCCGCTCACAACGTTTCGCTTATTTGACCACCTAAATAGGCTCAAACAAATAAATGGACCATACTGTGAGGATCCTCAATCTCCTTGGCATGCCCCATTCGATTTTTAGCCTACAACACCACCAGACCCCAAGCCTACCCCCAAAACTGTGGGCTATAGCACACCGATTTGTCCCAAAAATGCCCCATTCGCACCGTTTAACCAGCCAAATAGCATCAAATAAATAAACAGACCATATTAGAATGGTCCCTAACCCCCCAGGCATAACCCGATTGACTTTTGGACCACGGCACCCCCAGAACCTGGACCCACCCTAAAACTGTAGGCTATAGCACATCGATTTGGCTCGAAAATGTCCCGTTCGTGCCGTTTTGCCCGTTTGACCACCCAAATGTCCTTAAATAAATAAACAGACCATACTGGGATGATCTTCAACCTCCCTGGCATACCTCGATCAATTTTTGACCCATGATACCCCTGGACCCCAGGCCCACCCCCAAAACCGTGGGCTATAGCACACCGATTTGGCTCAAAAATGCCTCGATCATGCTGTTTCTCCCGTTTGACCATACAAATGCCCTCGAAAAAATAAACAAACCACACCAAAACAATCCCCAACCTCTTTGGAAATCCTAAATTGATTTTCAACCTGCGGCACCCCCAGACCCTAGACCCACCCCTGAAAACGTGGGCTATTAAATATCTATTTGGGTTGAAAATGCCCCATTTGCATCATTTAACCACCCAAATGGCCTCGAAAATATAAACGGACCTTACTGGGACGATCCCCAACCTCTCTGGCATACCTCAGTTATTTTTTCGCTCACGATACCCCCAAACCTCAGGCCCAACCCCAAAACCGTGGGCTATAGCCCACAGTTTTGGCCTGAAAACCCCCCGTTCGCGCCGTTTCGATCGTTTACCACCTAAATAGCCTTGAATAAATAAACAGACTATAACTGGGATGATCCCCAATCTTCCTAGCATAACCTAGTCAATTTTCAACCCACAACACCCTCAGACCCTAGGCCCACCCCTGAAATGGTGGGCTATAGCCCATCGATTTGGCTCGAAAATGCCCCATTCGCGTTGTTTCGCCTGTGTGACGACCTAAATAGCCTTGAATAAACAAATGGACCACACTGGTATGATTCCAACCTCCCAGGGATGCCCCAGTCGATATTCAGCCCACGACACCTCCAAACCCCGGACCCACCCCAAAATCGTGGGCTATAGCATATCGATTTTGCCCAAAAATGCCCTATTCACACCGTTTTACCCTTTGACCACCCAAATAGCCTTGAATAAATAAAAGGACCATACTGGGATGGTCCTCAGCCTCCCTGACATACCCCTGTCAATTTTCGGCCCATAGCACCCCCGGACCCTGAACCCACGCCCGAAACTATGGGCTATAGCACACCTATTTAGCCCAAAAATGCCTCGTTCCTGCTGTTTTGCCCGTTTGACCAGCCAAATGGCCTCGAATAAATAATTAGACCATACTATGATGATCCCTAACCTCCCTAGCATGCCTCGGGTGATATTCAGCCCACGACACCCTGAACCTTGGAGTCACCACCGAAACCATGGGCTATAGCACACCAATTTGGCCCAAAAATGTCCTGTTCTCACTGTTATGCCTATTTGATCACGCAAATGGCCTGGAATAAATAAAAGGACCACACTAGGATGATCCCTAACCTTCCTGACATGCCCCAATCAATATTTGGCCCATGGCAGCCCCGTACCCCAGGCCCACCCCCAAAACCGTGGGCTAGAGCACACCTATTTGGCCTGAAAATGTCCCGTTCGCGTTGTTTCGCCGGTTTGACCACCCAAATAGCCTCAAATAAATAAACATGCCACACTAGGATGATCCTGAGCCTCCCTAGCAAGCCCCGGTTGATATTCCGCCAACGGCATCCCCGGACCTCAGGCCCACCCCTAAAACTGTAGGCTATAGCACATCGATTTGGCTCGAAAATGCCTCGTTCACGTTGTTTAGCCAGTTTGACCATCCAAATAGCCTCGAATAAATAAATGAACCACACTAGGATGATCCCCAACCTCCCTGGAAAACCCGGGTCAAATTTTGCCCCACGGCACGCACGGGCCGACCCCCTAAACTATGGTCTACAGCATACCGATTTGGCCCAAAAACATCCCATTTTTACCGTTTTGCTCATTTGACCACACAAATGGCCTCAAATAAATAAATGGACCACACACAGATAATCCCAAACCTCCCTATCACTCCCTGATCAATTTTTGGCAACAAAACCCCCAAACCCCGGGCCTACCCCTAAATCAATGGGCTATAGTACAACGATTTAGCCCGACATTGCCCCATTCATGTCGTTTTGCCCACTTGACAACCCAAATGGACTCGAATAAATAAATGGATTGCACTGGGTCGATCCCCAACCTCGCTGGCACACCCTGATCAATTTTTGGCCCATGGCACCCCCGGGCCCACCCTTGAAATCGTGGGCAATAGCACACCAATTTGGCTCCATTCATGCCGTTCCGCCTGTTTGACTACCTAAACGGCCTCGAATAAATAAATGGACCATATTGGGTCGATCCCTAACCTCCCTGGCATGCCTCAGTCAATTTTTAGCCCACAACACCCACGAACCCCAGGTCCATCCCCAAAACCGTCAGCTATAGCACATCAATTTTCCCCAGAAATGCCCCATTCACACCGTTTTGCCCGTTTGACCACCTAACTGGCCTCAAATTAATTATCAAACCATACTGGGATGATCCCCAACCTCCCCGGCATGTCCCAGTAGATTTTTGGCCCACGGTACACCTGTTTATGCTATTTTGCCTATTTGACCACCCAAATGGCTTCGAATATATAAACGGACCACACTGAGATGATCCCCAATCTCCCTGGCATGCCCCGGTTGATTTTGGCCCACGGCACCCTTAGACCTCAGACCTACCCCCAAAATCGTGGGTTATAGCACACTGATTTGGCCCGAAAATGCCCCATTTGCGTCGTTTTGCCCGTTTTACCACCTAAATAGCCTCGAATCAATAAACAGACCACATTGGGATGATCCCCAACCTCCTTGGCATGTCCAGGTAGATTTTTGGCCCACAACATCCCCAGACCCTAAGCCTACCCCCAAAACCGTGGGCTGTAGCACATTGATTTTGCTCGTAAATGCCCCGTTCATGCCGTTTTGCCCTTTTGGCCACATAAATGGCCTCGAATAAATAAATTGACCATACTGGGATAATCCCCAACCTCCCTGGCATGAACCAGTTGATTTTCGGCCCATAGAATTCCTGAACCCCGAGCCAATCCCCGAAACCATCAGCTATAGCACGTCGATTTGGCTTGTAAAAGCCCCGTTCCCACCGTTTTGCCCATTTGACAACCCAAATGGACTCGAATAAATAAACGAACCACACTAGGCTGGTCCCCAATACCCCTGGCACACCCCGATCGATTTTTAGCCCACGGTACCCCCGAACCCCAGGCCCACCTCCAAAATCGTAGGCTATTGCACACCGATTTGGCTCGAAAATGCTCTGTTTGTACCGTGTTACCTGTTTGACCACCCAAATGTCCTCGAATAAATAACAGACCACATTGGACAATCCCCAACTTCCCTGGCACGCCCCGGTTGATTTTTCGCCCATGGCACCCCCAAAACCCGAGCTCACCCCCAAAACCGTGGGCTATAGCACATCGATTTGGCTCAAAAATACCCCGTTCACGTCGTTTCGCCCTTTTGACCACCGAAAATGGCCTCGAATAAATAAACGAACTGCACTGGGACGTTCCTCAACCTCCCTAGAAATCCTCAATCAAGTTTTAGCCCGTGGCACCCCCGGATTCTAGGCCCACCCCCAAAACTGTGGGCTATAGCAAATCGATTTGGGCAAAAAATACCCCGTTTGCATCATTTAACCACCAAAATGGACTAGAATAAATAAATGGACCACACTGGGATGATCCCCAACCTCCCTGGCACGCCTCGATAGATTTTCGACCTACGACACCCCTGAACCCCGGGCCTAACCCCAAAATCATGGGCTATAGCATGCAGTTTTGGCTTAAAAATACTCCGTTCACGCTGTTTCACCCCGTTTGACCATACAAGTGGCCTCAAATGAATAAATAGACCACACTGGGATGATCCCAAACCTCCCTGGCATGGCCCAGTCAATTATTGGCCTATGACACCCTCAGACCCCGGGCCCACCCCCAAAACCGTGGTCTATAGCACACCGATTTGGCCCGAAAATGCCCCGTTCATGCCATTACACCCGTTTGACCTCCGAAATAGCCTCGAATAAATAAAATGACCATACTGGGATGATCCCCAACCATCCTGGCACACCTCAATTGATTTTTGGCCCACGTCACCCACGAACCTCGGGCCCACCCCCTAAACCATGGGCTATCGCATATCGATTTAGACCTAAAATGCCCCGTTCACACCGTTTTGCCCATTTAACCACACAAATAGCCTCGAATAAATAAATAGACTATACTAGCATGATCCCCAAACTCCTTGGGACACCCCGATCTATTGTGGGCCCACAGTACCCCCGGATCCCAGCCCACTCCCAAAACAATGGTCTATAACCTACCGATTTGGCCTGAAAATGCCCCGTTCACACCGTTTTACCTGTTTGACCACCCAAATGGCCTCGAATAAATAAACAGACCATACTGGAATGATCCCCAATCTCCCTGGCACACCTCTATCGATTTTTGACCCACGGCACCGCCAAACCCGGTCCCAACCCCAAAAGCGTAGGCTGTAGCACACCGATTTGGTCTGAAAATGCGTCGTACGTGCTGTTTCGCCTGTTTGACCACCCAAATAGCCTCGAATATATAAACAGACTATATTGAGATGATCCCCAACCTTCCTGACATGCCCAGTTGATTTTTAGCGCATGGCACCACCAAACATCGGGCCCATCCCTAAAATCGTGGGCTATAACATACCGAGTTGTCTTGAAAATGCCTCATTCACGCCGTTTGACCAGCCAAATAGACTCGAATAAATGAACAAATTACACTGCGATGGTCACCAAAATCTTTGGCACCACCCGGTTTATTTTTGTCCCACGGCACCCCCGGACCCTAGGTCCACCCCCAAAACTATAGGCTATAGCACATCGATTTGGCTCAAAAATGCCCCATTCGCGCCGTTCCACCCGTTTGACCACCCAAATGGCCTTGAATAAATAAATGGACCACACTAGGATGGTTTCTAACCTCCATGGCATGCCTCGATCAATATTCAGCCCACGATACCCCTGAACCACGGCCCACCCCAAAACCATGGGCTATAGCACACTGATTTTGGCCAAAATTGCCCCGTTCACACTGTTTCGCTCGTTTGACCACCCAAATATCCTCGAATAAATAAATGGACTATACTGGGATGATCCGCAACTTCCCTAGCATTCCCCGATCGAATTTTAGCCCATGACACCCCCGTACCCCAGGCCATCCCCCAAAACCGTGGGCTATAACACATAGATTTGGCTCAGAAATGCCCCGTTTGCTTCATTAGGCCCGTGTGACCACCCAAATAGCCTCGAATAAACAAACGGACCATACTGGGATGATCCCCAACCTCCCTGGAAATCACCAATCGATTTTCGGCCCGCGGCACCCCCGAACCCCGAGCCAACACCCAAACCTGTGAGCTATAAAACATCAATTTGGTTAAAAAAAAAATACCCATTTGCATCATTTAACTACCCAAATGGCCTCGAATAAATAAACGGACCACACTGAGAAGATCCCCAACATCCCTGGCATGCCCCGATCAATTTTGTGACCCACGGCACCCCCAGACCCCTGGCCCACCCCTAAAATCGTAGGCTATAGCACACCGATTTAGCCTAAAAATGCCTCGTTATGCCGTTTCGACCGTTTGACCACCCAAATGGCCTCGAATAAATAAACAAACTATACTGGTATGATCCCCAACCTTCCTAGCATACCCCTATCGATTTTCGGCCCACGACCGCCTCAGAAACTGGGCCCACCCCTAAAATGATGGGCTATAGTATATCGATTTGGCCCAAAAATGCCTCATTCGCGCCGTTTCACCCGTTTGACCACTTAGATGGCCTTGAATAAACAAACAGACCATACTGGGATGATTCCAACCTCCATGGCATGCCCTGGACCCTGGGCCCACCCCCAAAATCGTGGGCTATAGCATACCAATTTTGCCCAAAAATGCACTGTTCCCACCATTTTGCCCGTTTGACCACCCAAATAGCCTTGAATAAATAAAAGGACAACACTGGGAGGATCCCCAACCTCCCTGACATGCACCGATCGATTTTTGGCCCTCCAGCATCCCCGGACCTTGGGGCCAGCCCCAAAACCGTGGGCTATACCACAACAATTTAGCCCAAAAATGCCTCGTTCACACTGTCTGGCTCGTTTGAACACCCAAATAGCCTAGAATAAATAAATGGACCAAACTGGGAAGATTATCAAACACCCTGGCACACTGCGATTGATTTTCTGCCCACGGCACTCCCGGGGCCACCATCAAAAGCGTGGGTTGTAGCATACTAATTTGGCCCAAAAATGCCCTATTTATGCCATTTTGTTTGTTTGACCACCAAAATAGCCTCGAATAAATAAACGAACCACACTGGGACGTTCCTCAACCCCCTTGAAAATCCTTAATCAATTTTTGCCCCGCGGCACCCCCGGACCCTTGGCCCACCCCTAAAACTGTAGGCTATATAGCAAATCGATTTGGGCAAAAAATGCCCCATTTTCATCGTTTAACCACCCAAATGGCCTCGAATAAATAAATGGACCACACTGGGATGATCCCCAACCTCCCTGGCATGCCTCAGTCGATTTTCAACCTACGAAACCCCCGAACCCCGGGTCCAACCCCAAAATCATTGGCTATAGAATGCAGTTTTGGTTTGAAAATGCCCCGTTCATGCTGTTTCGCCCATTTGACCATCCAAATAGCCTCGAATGAATAAATGGACCACGCTGGGATGATCCCAAACCTCCCTGGTATGCCTCGATTAAATTTTGGCCCAAGACACCCTCAAATCCCGATCCCACCCCCAAAACTATGGTTTATAGCACACCGATTTAGCCCAAAAATGCCTCGTTCGCGCTGTTTTGTTCGTTTGACCATCCAAATAGCCTAGAATAAATAAACAGACCATAATAGGCAATCCCCAACCTCCCTATCATGTACTAGTTGATTTTCAGCCCATGAAACCCCCAAACCGTGTGCCCTCCCCCTAAACCGTGGGCTATAGCACACTGATTTAGCCCGAAAATACACCGTTCGTTTTGTTTTACCTGTTTGACCACCCAAATAGATTCAAATAAATAAATGGACCACATTGGGATGATCCCCAACCTCCCTGGTATGCCCCGATCAATTTTTAGACCACAGCACCCCCAGACCTCGGGGCCACCCTCGAAACTGTAGGCTATAGGACAACGATTTGGCTCGAAAATGCCCCGTTCGTGCCGTTCCATCTGTTTGACCACCCAAATAGCCTCTAATAAATAAACAGACCGCACTGGAATGTTCCCTAAACTTCCTGGCACACCCCAATCAATTTTTATCCTACAGTACCCCGAACCCCAAGCTTACCTCCAAAATCGTTGGCACAGCACACTGATTTTGCCTGAAAATGCCCTGTTCGCACTGTTTCGCCCGTTTGACCACCCAAATTGCCTAGAATAAGTAATAGAACTACACTGGGACGATCCTCAACCACCATGGCATGCCCCAGTTGATTTTTGGCCCACGGTACCCCCGAACCCCGAGCCGACCCCCAAAATCGTGAGTTATAGCACACTGATTAAGCCAGAAAATGCTCTATTCGCGCCGTTTTGCCTGTTAAACAACCCAAATGGCCTCGAATAAATAAACGGATCACACTAGGATGATCCCCAACCTCCCTGGCATGCCCCGATCAGTTTGTGGCCTACGACATTCCTGAACCTCAGGCCCACCCCTAAAACCGTGGGCTATAGCACTTTCATTTTGCCCAAAAATGCTCCGTTCGAGCTGTTTCGCCCATACAACCACACAAATGGCCTTTAATAAATGAATGGATTGCACTGGGATGATCCCCGATGTCCATTGAATTGTCCTATCAATTTTTGACCAACGACACCCCCGGACCATGAGCCCGCACACCGATTTGGCCCGAAAATGTCTTGTTCATAATGTTTTGCCTGTTTGACCACCCAAATAGCCTCAAATAAATAAATGGACCACACTGGAATAATCCCTAAACTTCCTGGCATGCCTCAGTCAAATTTTTGCCTACGGCGCCCCCGGACCCCAAGTCCACCCCTATAACCGTAGGTCATAGCACATCGATTTGGCCTAAAACTGCCTCGTTTGCACTGTTTCGCCCATTTGACCACCTAAATAGCCTTGAATAAACAAACGGATCATACTGGGATGATACCAACCTCCCTAGCATGCCCTAGTTGATTTTTGGCCCACGACACCCCTAGAACCTGGGCCCACCCCCTAAACTGTGGGCTATAGCACACCGATTTAGCATGAAAATGCCTCGTTCGCACCGTTTTGCCCATTTAAGCATGCAAATGGTCTCAAATGAATCAACGAACCATACTGGGATGATCCCCAACCTCCCTGGCATGACTTGATCGATTTTAGGCCCACGATACCCCCCGAACCCTGAGCCTATCCCCAAAATTGTGGGCTATAATACATCGATTTGGCTAGAAAATGCCTCGTTCATGCTGTTTTGCCCGTCTGACCACCCAAATGGTCTCAAATAAATAAATGGATCATACTGGGATGATCCATAACCTCTCTTGCATTCCCTGGTCTATTTTCGGCCAACGACACCCTCAGACCCTGGGCCCACCCCTGAAACCGTGGTTTATAGCACACCAATATGGCCTAAAAATGCCCCGTTCACGCCGT
Organism: Capsicum annuum; assembly: GCF_002878395.1. NCBI lineage: Eukaryota > Viridiplantae > Streptophyta > Magnoliopsida > Solanales > Solanaceae > Capsicum > Capsicum annuum. Next base: position 114,482,766 of record NC_061114.1, read on the forward strand.
TTCACCCGTTTCACCTTGCAAATGGCCTTGAATAAATAAACGGACCATACTGGGATGATCCAAAACCTTCCTGGCATGCCCTAATCAATTTTTGGCCCACGAAACCCACAAACCTCGGGCCTACCCTGAATCCGTGGGCTATCGCCCACTAATTTAGACCAAAAATGCTTCGTACGCGCTGTTTTGCCCGTTTAACCACCCAAATAGCCTCAAATAAATAAACGGACCATACTGAGATGATCCCCAACCTCTATTGTATGCTCCGATTGATTTTTGACCGACAGCACCCCTAGATACTGGCCCACCCCCAAAACTGTGGTCTATAGCACACCAATTTGGCTCGAAAATGCCCCGTATGCATTGTTTTGCCTTTTTGACCACCCAAATAGCCTCAAATAAATAAAAGAACCACACTGGGACGATTCCCAACCTCCTTGGCATTCCACGATCGATTTTTGACCCTCGACCCCTTCGTAACCGTGGGCTATAGCACACTAATTTGGCCCAAAAATACTCCATTTGCATCATTTAGCCATTTGACCACCCAAATGGCCTCGAATAAATAAATGGACCACGCTGAAATGATCCCTAACCTCCTTGGCATGCCTAGTAGATTTTTGGCCCACGATACCCTCAGAAACTGGGCCCACCCTAAAACCGTAGGCTATAGCACATTGATTTGTCCTAAAACTGCCTCATTCATGCCGTTTGACAAAAAAATGCCCTCGAATAAATGAATAGACCATAGTGAGATGGTCCCCAACCTCCCTGGCACTACCTGATTGATTTTCGGGCTATGACACCCCCAGACCCCTGGCCCACCCCAAAACTGTAGGCTATAGCATACCGATTTTGCTTGAAAATACCCCGTTCGTGTTGTTTTGCCTGATTGATCACCCAAATGGCCTCGAATAAATAAACCAACCACACTAGGATGGTGCCCAACCTTCCTGGCATTCCTGGATTGGTTTTCAGACCATGGTACCCCCAAATCCTGGGCCTACCCCCAAAATCGTGGGCTATAGCACACCTATTTTGATCGAAAATGCCCCGTTCACACCGTTTCGCCCATTTGACCACCCAAATGGCCTCGAATAAATAAAAGGACCACACTGGGATGATCCCTAACCTCCTTAACATGCCTTGATCAATTTTTGGCCCCCGACACCCCCGAACCTTGGGGCCACCCCTGAAACCATGGGCTATAGCACACCGATTTGGCCCAAAAATGCCTCGTTCATGCTGTTTTGCTCGTTTGACCACCCAAATAGCCTGGAATAAATAAACGGACCACACTGGGATGATCCCCAAACACCCTAGCTTACCCCAGTCAATTGTCTGCCCACGGCACCCCCGGGGCCACTATCTTAACCATGGGCTATAGCATACTGATTTGGCCCGAAAATGCCCTATTTGCACCATTTTGCCCATTTGACCACCCAAATGGCTTCAAATAAAAAAACGGACCATAATGGGCAATCCCCAATCTCCCTAGCATACCCAGTCGATTTTCAGCCTACAAAACCCCCAAACCCTTGGCCCTCCCCCAAAACCATGGGCTATAGCACACCGATTTAGCCCGAAAATGCACCGTTCGCATCATTTTACCCGTTTGATCACCCAAATGTATTCGAATAAATAAAAAAACTGTATTGGGATAATCCCCAACCTCCCTGGCATGCCCCGGTCAATTTTTAGACCACGGCACCCCCGGACGTCGAGGCCACCCCCAAAACCATGGGCTATAGCACACCAATTTGGCCTAAAAATGCCTCGTTCATACCGTTCCACCCATTTGACCATCCAAATAGCCTCTAATAAATAAACGGACCACACTGGGACGATCCCCAAACTCCCTAGCTTACCCCAATCAATTTTTAGCCTTCAGCACCCCCGAACCCTAAGCTTACCTCCAAATCGTCCGCATAGCATACTGATTTTGCCTGAAAATGTCCCGTTCGCGCTGTTTCTCCCGTTTGACCACCCAAATAGCCTAGAATAAGTAATAGGACCATACTAGACAATTCTCAACCACCCTAGCATGACCAAGTAGATTTTTGGCCCACGGTACCCCCGACCTCGGGCCCACCCCTAAAATCGTGAGTTATAGCACACTGATTTAGCCGAAAAATGCCTTATTTATGCTGTTTTACCCGTTAAACCACCCAAATGGCCTCGAATAAATAAATGGACCACACTAGGATGATCCTAACCTCCCTGACATGCCTCGATCAGTTTGTGGACTACGACATTCCTGAACCTCAGGCCCACCCCTAAAACCGTAGGCTATAGCACTTTAATTTTGCCCAAAAATGCCCCATTTGAGCCGTTTCGCCCATACAACCACACAAATGGCCTTTAATATATAAATGGATTATACTGGGATGATCCCCGATGTTCCTGGAATGGCCCCATCAATTTTTTGACCAACGACACCCCCAGACCCTGAGCCCACACATCGATTTGGCCCGAAAATGTCCTGTTCGTATTATTTTGGCTATTTGACCGCCCAAATAGCCTCAAATAAATAAACGGAAGATACTAGAATTATCCCCAAACTTCCTGGCATGCCCCGGTCAAATCTTTGCCAATGGCGCCCCCAGACCCTGAGTCCACCCCCAAAACCATAGGTCATAGCACATCGATTTGGCCTAAAACTGCCTCATTTGCGCTGTTTCGCCCATTTGACCACCTAATTAGTCTTGAATAAATAAACGGATTACACTGGGATGATACCAACTTCCCTAGCATGCCCCAATCAATTTTTGGCCCATGGCACCCCTAGACCCTAGGCCCACCCCCAAAACTATGGGCTATAGCACACTGATTTAGCATTAAAATGCCTCGTTCTCGCCGTTTTGTCCGTTTGACCAAGTAAATAGCCTCGAATGAATCAACAGACCACACTGGGATGATTCCAACCTCCCTGACATGACTTGATTAATTTTAGGCCCACGTACCCCCGAACCCTGAGCCTACCCCTAAAATCGTGGGCTATAATACACCAATTTGGCCAAAAACTGCCTCGTTCACACTGTTTTGCCCATCTGACCACCCATTATTCCCCAATCTATTTTCGGCCTACGACAACCTCACACCCTGGGCCTACTCCGAAAATCGTGGTTTATAGCACACCAATATGGCCCAAAAATGCCCCGTTCACACTGTTTCACCCATTTGACCTTGCAAATGGCCTTGAATAAATAAACGGACCATACTGGGATGATCCAAAACCTTCCTAGCACGCCCCAATCAATTTTTGTCCCATGGAACCCTCAAACCTTGGGCCTACCCTGATACTGTGGGCCATCGCACACTAATTTAGACAAAAAATGCCCCGTTTGCGCCGTTTTGCCCGTTTAACCACCCAAATAGCCTCAAATAAATAAATGGACCATACTGGGATGATCCCAAACCTCCATGGCATGCTTCGATTGATTTTTGACCCACAACATCCCCGGATACCGGCCCACCCCCAAAATCGTGGTCTATACCACACCAATTTGGCTCAAAAATGCCCTGTTTGCATTGTTTTGCCTATTTGACCACCCCAAATGGCGTCAAATAAATAAACAGACCACATTGGGATGATTTCTAACCTCCCTGGCACGCCACGGTCGATTTTTGAGCCTCAACACCCCCATAACCGTAGGCTATAGCACACTGATTTGGCCTAAAAATGCCTCATTTGTATCATTTCGCCAGTTTGATCACCCAAATGGCCTCGAATAAATAAATGGACCGTACTGAAATGATCCCTAACCTCCTTGCCATGCCTAGTCAATTTTTGGGCCACAATACCCTCGAAACCCGAGCCCACCCCCAAAAACGTAGGCTATAGCACACCAATTTGTCCTTAAAATGCCTCAATCGCACTGTTTGACCAAAAAAATAGCCTCGAATAAATAAACAGACCATACTGAGATGGTCCCCAACTTCCCTGGCACGACCCGGTTGATTTTTGGCCTATAAAACCCCCGGACCCTGGGCCCACCCCTAAAACTGTAGGCTATAGCATACCAATTTAGCTTGAAAATGCCCCGTTCGCATTATTTTGCCCAATTGACCACCCAAATGGCCTCGAATAAATAAACAAACCACACTAGGATGGTCCCTAACCTTACTGGCATGCCCCGATCGGTTTTCGGACCACGGTACCCCTAAATACTAGCCCCACCCCTAAAATCGTGGTCTATTGCACACCGATTTGGCCTAAAAATTCCTCGTTCGCACTGTTTTACTCGTTTGACCACCCAAATGTCCTCAAATAATCAAACGAACCATAGTAGGATGATCCCCAACCTCGCTGACACGCCCGATAGATTTTTGGCCAACGGCACCCCTAGATGCTGAGCCAACCCCTAAAATCGTGGGCTATAGCACACCAATTTAGCTCAAAAATGCCCCGTTTGCATTGTTTTGCTAATTTAACCACCCAAATAGCCTCGAGTAAATAAACGTACCACACTGGGATGATCCCAACCCCCTGGAAATCCCCAATAAATTTTTGGCTTGTGACACCCCCAAACCCCGGGCCCACACCTAAAACCGTAGGCTAAGCACATCAATTTAGCCTAAAAATGCCCTGTTTGCATAGTTTGACCACCAAATAGCCTCGAATTAATAAACAAATAACACTGGGATGATTCCCAACCACCCTAGAACACCTTGATCTATTTTTGGCCCACGACACCCCCAAAACCCTAGGCTATAGCACATCGTTTTGGCCTAAAAACTCCCTATTCGTGTCATTTTGCCCTTTTGACCACTCAAATGGCCTCGAATAATTAAACAAACCATACTAAAATGATCCCTAATCTCCCTAGTATGCCCCGATCAATTTTGTGACCCACGGCACCCGAAACCCTTATCCCACCCTCAAAACCGTAGGCTATAGCATACCAATTTGGACCGAAAATGCCCTATTTATACTGTTTCAACTGTTTAACCACCCAAATGGCCTCGAATAAATAAACAGACCACACTGGGATAATCCCCAACCTTCCTGGCACGGCCTGATCAATTTTTGACCCACAATACCTTCAAAACTTGGGCCCACCCTAATATAATTCAAATGTCCACCTTAGCTTTCAACGACATCATTCGAAGTTAGTACATGGGGCATCAAGCTTTGGTCACATTAAAGAAATGGGATCCTACATGGAGTGGCCGATTTGAGTCCACCAAAGAGCAATCCCACGTGTGCAATATTGCTTGGAGCATTGAAGATTGAGTACTCGCAGTTTTAGGCCTTCATTAAGGACATTTTGGTTATTTATCCTTGTCCAAGTAACACTCCATGACCACCCCTTTTCATTAAGGGTATTATGGTCATTTTGTTATATAATAAGTTACACTCTAAATAGGTTCTATTAGTTCATTTGCTAGTTAGTTTATGAAAGATGAAAAATTGAAACACTTGAAATCCTCTCTCTTGAGAGTAGACCAGCTTAGTATAGTCTTAGTTAGGACTTCGAAAAGTCATCCTTAGTATAGGACTTGGAAAAGCCAATATTGTTCTTTGCTTGAAAATGGTGGATCTTGAGGTGAGTCGATTACCTTAGCGGTCACCGTAAGAGTGTGGTTTTGATTATTGCATTCATTAGGGGTTAATGTTTAAATATACTTGGTTTTTAATCTTGTAATAATCTTGGTCTCACTATCTATCCTTTTATTATTTAGCGAATCCGTGTGTTTTTGTGTTTGTCATCTTGCATCCCTTTGTGTTGCTTGTTCTTCTCATGTTTTGTGGACTGTTTTGGCATCTTGGTGGACTGATTTGTATCATTTGGTTTCAAAGCATGGCTTGATATTTTTCCCACAAGATCAATCTTGGGCTCGTCAACTTGAAAATAAAAAAAAGTGTAGGAAAACTGAAAAATCAAAAGGAGGAAAATCTATGCATTTTTTTGTGTTCGTGGCCGAAATTGTGTTCTTGTTGTTGTTGTTGTTGTTTTGGCCGAGATTTGTGTCTAAATTTAGGTTTGTTTTGATTGTCTTAGTTGTTTCTAATTGTTAGATTTGTCTTCACTAACACCCTTGATTCTAGATCCAAGTTGTGCTTGAACATTGTTGTTGGTATTGTTGTTATGGTTTCAAGAACTTGAACATTGTTGGTGTTGTTGTGTGGAGAAAAACATGAAGGTGGTTTGAGCTCGTGTTGTTGGTATTTTATTGTGGTTTTTAAGCTTGAAAAAGGTGTTTTTGATTGTTGGACGTTCAATGTGAGGCTAGGTTTTCAAACTTCTATTGAAAGTTCTTGTTGTTCTAGACTATCTTCATGTCTAGTTGCAAAAAAGCTCTTCAATAGTGTTATTTGATCCAAAAGCCAAGTGGAAAGAAGTGAGGCCTTTGTTAGTCTTTAAAACAAATCCCAAAGACCTACCAAAAGGGAAGGGGGACAAAAAGATCTACAAAAGACTTGGTACTAAAAGAGGAAAAACACTTTTCTAAGTGTCCAAAAGAGGAAAGGACCACCAACCCTTCAAAAAGGTGTCTTGCCCAAAAGGTGTAAGACAAGTCAAACCTTTATGAATGTGAAAAAGGACTCCAATCTTGATATTTTTCTTCCTCAAGGATGAAATACACTTCTTCAAGAATTGAAAATTGAACCAAAATTTCAAAGTTGAAAAAATAAGAAACTTTCAAAAATCGCAACCAATCCTAGACCGCCACATCACCAATTTTTGTACAATACCAAAACTTAGGGCTCAAAATTTTGTATTCTTAGTTTCTTATTTTTGATTCTTATTTTCATTTTCTTTTTATTCTTATACTAATTGGCAACTAGTAAATACCTACTAAGTTGTAAATTAGTTTTTGAATACGTTTCTTTCGTGTCTTTGTTATTTGTGTGCTTTTGTCGTTTGTAACTCGTAGTAAATTCTTTATTTCAAGTTAATAAGTGAGTTTTATTTTGTGTCTTGATTCAATCAAAACAATAATCCATTCCGGCCGCCAAGTAGGATTGACATCTTATTGACTATCGGAGTATAAACAACTTTCAATATTCGCCGCTCCAATTGTGAGAATCACAAAGGTGAGTTATTGAGTGTTGGTAAGGAGATTTTTGTTTTCTTTTGTTTTTTTTTGTTAGGTGCCATGGCTGCAAATAATTTCAAGTCCACGTGTGATCACATCCATGATGATCTTGAAGATATGCAACAATACATTGAAATTATACGCCAATTATTACCCAAACTCTTCCCTCAAAATCCAATTGTCAAAACAACTTGCGCTAAGAGCTTTCTGAAGGAAGTTTCTGCCCAATATTATGGTGGACTTTCACACCGAGGTAAATACGAACATACTTATGAATGTCAAGGTAAAATAGCTAACCCTTACACTTTTGTGCATGTGAATGATAATTGTGTGGCTAGTAGCCCATTGAGTGTGAGTTATAGCTTGCCTATATGTGAGTCTATTTTTTCTTTGCCACTTGATGATGATGTACTTTTTATGAGTGTGGATACACTAGTTGATCCTATTGATGACTGAATCGACTCTTCTTGTAAGATCGATTTATGTCCACCTAGTGTTGAAACCATTGTGTTGAATGAAATTACATCGTTTTATGAAATTTATGTTGATCAACTTTTATGTGAAAATCTCCCACCACTTGAGGATGTGTGTGATGTGATTAATGAATCTTAAGTGTGTGATGATGTTGAAAATATTGATCAAAGGAATAGGAGTGAACCCAAGAGCTATTCTTGGGATAATCTTGCACTTGAAATCTCTTTGAAACTTGATATTGATCTTTTAGAGAGTGATGAACGTGTTTGTTCCGAATCTGCTTGTGAAATAGATCGTGCTCTCTTAAGGTATAATGTATTATTTGAAGATGATATAACCACTCCTAATGAACATAGTGGTGGAAATGATGGTATAGCTTTCCTTAGAATCTATAGCCGATATGCTAACCTACTATGGTGTAACAACATTCTCCTAAAGATGAAAATCTCTTCTTGGAAGATGAGAGTACTCTTAAGGGTAAGGGATGTGTGGTTTTGGAAACTACTTCTCCTTCTGCTTTGTGTGACTTTATTGTTGAGAGTACTCATGGTGATGATTGTGCAACTATTAGTGAGTACACACATGAGGGCACCTTAATAGAAGTTGACTTGAGTGATACCTTTCACTACTTCCTATTTGCTCAAGATAATATGTATACTATTGTAGAGATTATGCCATTTATTTTGGGTGAATGCCACGGGAAAGGGGAATGTTGTTTATACCCACGTCTATGGCCACTCTTCCAGTTTGACAATGGTACAAAATATAGAATTGGTGATGATGGTGCACCCAACTAGTTGCTTGGTTTACATGAAAAGCAAAGTATCATTTTTGGTGAATTCTCTAGCCAAATCCATTATGCATTTTTCATTAATTATGTAATATTTAGTTCAAATGATCCTTGGTTATATTCTAAATATGTGCAACCTTGGCATGTTGAGGTGATTTATCGTGCTTACCCTAACCCTCATTCCATGAGGAGTTTGTATTTGTTTGTCGTTTCTTTGGTTTTGCAAGGTTTGGATTCGAGGTCGAATCTTTTTCAAGAAGGGGAGGATGATATGATTCAAATGGCCACCTTAGCTTTCAATGACATCATTTGAAGTTAGTATGTGGGGCATCAAGCTTTGGTCATATTAAGGAAATGGGATCCTACATGGAGGGGCCAATTTGAGTCCACCAAAGAGCAATCCCACATGTGAAATATTGCTTGGAGGATGGGAGATTGAGGACTCACGGTTTTAGGCCTTCATTAAGGACATTTTGGTTATTTATCCTTGTCCAAGTAACACTCCATGACCACCCTTTTTAATTAAGGGTATTGTGGTCATTTTTTTATGTAAAAAGTTAGACTATAAATAGGTTCTATTAGTTCATTTGCTAGTTAGTTTATGAAAAATGAAAAATTGAAACACTTGAAATCCTCTGTCTTTAGAGTAGACCAGCTTAGTATAGTCTTAGTTAGGACTTCGAAAAGTCATCCTTAGAATAGGGCTTGGAAAAGCCAATATTGTTCTTTGCTTGGAAACGGTGGATCTTGAGGTGAGTCGATTACCTTGGCAGTCACCGTAAGAGTGTGGTTTTGATTATTACATTCATTAGGGGTTAATTTCGAAATATACTTGGTTCTTAATCTTGTAATAATCTTGGTCTCACTATCTATCTTTTTATTATTTAGCAAATCCATGTGTTTTTGTGTTTGTCATCTTGTATCCCTTTGTGTTGCTTGTTTTTCTCACGTTTTGTGGACTGTTTTGGCATCTTAATGGACTGATTTGTATCACACCCCCGAACTGGTGGGCTATAGCACACTGATTTGGCCCGAAAACGCCCTGTTCGCGCCGTTTCGCCCGTTTGACGACCTAAATGGCCTTGAATAAACAAATGGGCCACATTGGGATGATCCAAACCTCCCTGGCATGCCCCAATCAATTTTTGGCCCATGGCACCCCCGGACCTAGGGCCCACCACCAAAACTGTGGGCTATAGCACACCTATTTGGATAGAAAATGCCCCAATCGCACTGTTTCGCCCGTTTGACAACCCAAATGGCCTCGAATAAATAAACGGACCATACTAGGATGATCCTAAACCTCTTTGGAATGCCCCAGTTGATTTTTCACCCATGGGACCCTCGGACCACAGGCTCACCCACAAAACTGTGGGCTATAGCACACCGATTTTGCCTAAAACTTCCCCATTCGCATTGTGTCGCCCGTTTACCCACCGAAATGGCCTCTAATAAATAAATGGACCAAACTGGGATGATCCCCAAGCTCCCTGGCATGCCCTGATCGATTTTTGACCCACAAAACCCCCTAAACCCAGGCCCACCCCCGAACTGTGGGCTATAGCACACCAATTTAACTCGAAAATGCCTCGTTTGCACCATTTCAGTGGTTTGACCACTCAAATGGCCTTGAATAAATAAAAAAACCACACTAGGATGATCCCCAACCTCCCTATCATATCCCAATCAATTTTTGGCCCATGGAACCCCCGAACCCCAGGCCCACCCCCAAAATCGTGGGCTATCACTCACCGATTTAGATCAAAAATGCCTCGTTCGCGCCGTTTCATCCGTTTAACTAGCCAAACAGCCTCGAATAAATAAACAAACCACACTAGGATGATCCCCAACCTCCCTATCATACCCCGGTTGATTTTAAACCCACGACACTCTCAGACCCTAGCCCACCCCCAAAACCGTAATCTATAGCACACCGATTTAGCCCCAAAATGCCTCGTTCACGTCATTTTGCCTGTTTGACCACGCAAATAGCCTCAAATAAATTAACGGACCACACTGGGATGATCCCCAACCTCCCTGGCATTCCACGGCCAATTTTCAACCTATGGCACCCTCAGACCCTGGGCCCACCCTCAAAACTGTGGGTAGCTCACCGATTTATCCCAAAAATGTGTTGTTAATGCCGTTTTGCCCCTTTGACCACCTAAACAGCCTCAAATATATAAAAGGACCACATTGAGATGATCCCCAACCTCCTTGGCATGCCCCGATTGATTTTTGGCAAATGGCAGCCTTGAACCTCGGGTCCACCCTAAAACCAAGGGCTATAGCACACTGATTTGGCCCGAAAATGCCCCATTCGCGCCATTTTGTCCATTTGACCACACAAATGTCCTTAAATAAATAAAAAAACCATACTGGAATGATACCTAACCTTCCTGGCATGACCAGGTTGATTTTTGACCCACAACACTGTCGGACCCCGGGCCCACCCCCAAAACCGTAGTCTATAGCACACCGATTTAGCCTAAAAATGCCTCGTTCACACCGTTTTGCCCGTTTGACCCCCAAATAGCCTAGAATAAATAAACAGACCATACTAGGATGATCCCTAACCTCCCTGGCATGCCCCTGTCGATTTTTGACCCATGGCACCCCCGGCCCACCCCTAAACCGTGGGCTATGGCATACCAATTTGGCCCAAAAATGCCCCATTCGCGTCGTTTCTCCAGTTTGGCCACCCAAATCGCCTCAAATAAATAAATGGACCAAACTGGGACAATCCCTAACCTCCCTAGCACGCTCTAATCAATTTTCGACCCACAACACTCCATGACCCGGTACCACCCCCTAAACCATGGGCTATAACACACCGATTTAGTTCAAAATGCCCTATTCATGCCATTTTGCTCGTTTGACTACACAAATAGGCTTGAATAAATAAACAGACCATACTGGGATGATTCCCAACCTCCCTGGCATGGATCGGTCAATTTTCGGCCCACGGCACCCCTAGAACCAGGGCCCACCCCCAAAACCGTGAGCTATAGCACACTGATTTACCCCAAAAATGCCCCATTCGCACCGTTATGCCCGTTTGACCACTTAAATGGCCTCGAATAAATAAACGTACCAAACTAGGATGATTCCCAACCTCCCTGGCACACCCTGATCAATTTTTGGCAAACGAAACCCTCGTATTCTAGGCCCATCCTCAAAACCATGGGCTATAGCACATTGAATTAACCCAAAAATGCCCCGTTCACGCTGTTTTGCTTGTTTGACCACCCAAATGGTGTCGAATAAATACACGGACCATACTGAGACTATCTCAAACCTCCCTGGCATTTCTCGGTTGATTTTTCGCCCATGGCAACCCTAGACAACGGCCCACCCCTAAAACCGTGGCTATAGCACACCGATTTAGCCCAAAAATGGCTCGTTCGCATCGTTTCACCCATTTGACCACCCAAATGGCCTCGAATAAATAAATGAACCAAACTGGGATGATCCCCAACCTTCCTAGCATGCCCCGATTGATTTTTTGCCCACGACACCCCCAGACTCCGGGCCCACACCCAAAATCGTGGACTATAGCACACCGATTTGGCCCAAAAATACCCCTTTCACGTCGTTTTGCTTGTTTGACCACCTAAATGGCCTTGATTAAATAAATAGACCTCACTAGGATGATCCGAAATATTCCTGGCATACTCTGGTCAATATTTGGCGAACGGCACCCTCGGACACCAGGGCCACACCCAAAGCCGTAGGCTATAGTAAACCGATTTATCCCGAAAATGCCCCGTTCGCACCGTTTTGCCCGTTTGACTACCCAAATGGACTCGAATAAATAAACGTACAACATTGGAATGATCCCTAACTTCCCTAGCATGCCCCGGTCTATTTTCGGCCTATGGAACCCCCAAATCCCCGACCCACCCCCAAATCCGTGGGCTATAGCACACTGATTTTGCCCAAAAATGCCCTGTTCGCGCCGTTTTGCCCGTTTGACTACTCGAATAAATAAACGTACCGCACTGGGATGATCCCCAACCTTGTTGGCATGCCTCGGTTGATTTTTTTTCCTCGATATCCCCGAACCCCGGTCCATCCCTAAAATCGTGGGCTATAACACACCGATTTATCCTAAAAATGTCCTGTTCACACTATTTCGCCTGTTTGACCACCCAAATGGCCTCGAATAAATAAACAAACCATACTGGTATGATCCCCAACCTCTCTGACATACCCCAATCAATTTTTGGGGCACGATACCCCCGAACCCTAGGCCCACCCTGAAAACTGCGAGTTGTAGCTCACCAATTCGGCTCGAAAATGCCTCATGCGTGGTGTTTAGCCCGTTTGACCACCAAAATGGCCTCAAATAAATAAACTTACCACACTGGGATGTTCCCCAACCTGCCTGGCATGCCTTGATCGATATTCGGCCCATGGCACCCCCGGACCCCAGGCCCATCCCCAAAATCGTGGGCTATAGCACACCGATTTAGCTTGAAACTATCTCGTTTACGCCGTTTCGCCCGTTTGACCACCAAAATGGCCTTGAATAAAAAAGCGGACCACACTAGGAAGATCCCCAACCTCTCTGGCATATCGCGGTTGATTTTAGGTGCACGCACCTCCGAACCTCGGGCCTACCCCCAAAACCGTAGGTTATAGCACACCGATTTGGCTCGAGAAAACCTCATTCGTGCAATTTTGCCTATTTCATCAGTCAAATGGCCTCAAAAAATAAACGGACCACATTGGCATGATCCCCAACCTCCCTGGAATGCCCTGGGAAATTTTTGGCCCACGGTACTCTAGGACCTCGGGTGAACCCCCGAAACCACGGGCTATAGCACACCGATTTGGCCTGAAAATACCCCATTAATGCCATTTCTCCCTTTTGACCACCCAAATGGTCTCTAAAAAATAAACGGACCATACTGGGATGATCCTCAACCTCCCTAGGATGCCCCGATCGATTTTTGACCCACGGCACCCCCGGACCCCTAGCCTACCCCCAATACCATGGGCCATAGCACATTCATTTGGCTTGAAAATTCCCTGTTCGCATCAAAACCGTGGACTATAGCACACCGATATGGCTAAAAAATTACTCATTCGCGCCGTTTCGCCTGTTTGACCATCCAAATAGACTCGAATAAAAAATGGACCACACTGGGACGATCCCCAACTTCCCTGGCATGCCCAAAATGATTTTTGATCGATGGCACCCCCAAACCTCGAGCCCACCCCCAAAACCATGGGCTATAGCACACCGATTTGGCCTAAAAATATGTCGTTCATGCCGTTTCGCCCATTTGACCATCCAAATGGCCTCATTCACACTGGGATGAGGCCCAACCTCGCTAGCACACCGTAGTCAATTTTTGGCCCACGTTAAAGCCGAACCTCGGGCCCACCCCAAAAACCGTGGGCTATAATACACTAATTTATCCCAAAAATGCCTCATTCGTGTTATTTGAACATCTAAATGCCTTTGAATAAATAAACGGACCACACTAGGATGGTCCCCAACCTCCCTGGCACGACCCGGTCGATTTTCGACCCATGGTACTCCCGGACGCCAGGCTCACCCCCAAAACCATGGGCTATAGCACACAGATTTGGCTCGAAAATGCCCCGTTCATGTTGTTTTTCCCGTTTAACCACCCAAATGGACTCGAATAAACAAACGGACCACACAGGGATGATCCCCAACCTCCCTGGCAATCGCCAGTCATTTTTGGCCCACGACACCCCCAAAATAGTGGGCTATAGCACAGCAATTTATGCTGAAAATGCCCCGTTCGCATTGTTTGACCACCTAAATGGCCTCGAATAAATAAACGGACCGCATTGGGATGATCCCAACCTCCCTGACATGCCCCAATCGAATTTTTTCCACGACACCCTGAACCCTATTCCCACTCCTAAAAGCATGGGCTATAGCACACCGATTTGGCCAAAAAATGCCCTGTTCACGCTGTTTTGCCCGTTTGACCACCCAAATCCCCATGGCATACCCGGGTCGATTTTCATCCCATGAAAACCTGAACCCATGGCCCACCCCCGAAACCATAGGCTATAGCACACCGATTTGGCCTAAAAATGACCTGTTTGTGCTGTTTCTCCTGTTTGACCACCTAAATAGCCTTGAATAAGCAAACAGACCACACTGGGATGATCCTTACCTCCCTGGCATGCCCCAATCAATTTTTGACCCACGGCACTTTTGGACCCCGGTCCCACCCCCGAAATCGTTGGCTCAAAAATGCCCCGTTCTCGCTGTTTCCCCCATTTGACCACCCAAATATCCTCGAATAAATGAACGAACCACATTGGGACGATCCCAAACCTCCCTAGCACACCCTAGTAGATTTTCGACCTACAGAACCCCCGGACCCCAAGCCCACCAATGAAATCGTGGGCTATATAGTACAACAATTTAGCTCAAAAAAGCACAGTTCTCATTGTTTTGCCCATTTGACAAGCCAAATGACCTCGAATAAATAAATGGACCAAACTGGGATGATCCCCAACCTCCTTGGCATGCCCCGATTGATTTTTCACCCATGGTACTCCCGAACCCCGGGACCATTTCCAAAATTGGTTATAGAATACCGATTTGGCCTGAAAATGTCTCGTTCATGCCATTTCACCCGTTTGACTATGCAAATAACCTCGAATAAGAAAATGGACCACACTAGGACAATCCCTGATCTCCTCGACATGCCTCGGTCAATTTACGGCCCACGGCAATCCCAAACCCCATGCCCAATCCCAAAATTGTGGGCTATAGCACATCATTTTGGCCTGAAAATGCTTCGTTCATGCTATTTTGCCCGTTTGACCATCCAAATGGCCTCGACTAAAAAAGAGGACGACATAAGGACTATCCCTAACCTCCCTGGCATGCCTCGATCAATTTTGCGACCCACGACATCCCCGAAACCCTAGCCCACCCCTAAAATCGTGGGCTAGAGTACACCGATTTGGCCCAAAAATGCCCCGTTTAACTCGTTTGACCATCCAAATGGCCTCGAATAAATAAACAGACCACACTAGGATGATTCCCAGCCTATCTAGTATGCCCCAATCGATTTTTGATTGACATGCCCAATTGATTTTTGGACCATGTAACCCCTGAACCCTGGGCCCACCCCCATAACCGTAGGCTATCGCACACCAATTTAGACCAAAAATTCCCTGTTCATGTCGTTTCATTCGTTTATCCACCCAAATATCCTCGAATAAATAAATAGACCAGACTGGGATGATCCCAAACCTCCCTGGCATGCCCCAATCAATTTTCGACACATGGTACCCCCGGACCCCGGTCCAACCCTAAAATCGTGGTCTATAGCACACTGATTTGGCTCGAAAAAACTCCGTTCACGTCGTTTCTCTTGTTTGACAACCTAAATGGCCTCATTCACACTGTTTCGCCCATTTGACCACCCAAATGGCCTCAAATAAATAAATGGACCACATTGGGATGGTCCCCAACCTCTCTGGCACGCCCAAATCAATTTTCGGCAAATGACACACCCAGACCACCCCCAAACCATGGGCTATAGCATATCGATTTAGCCCAAAAACACCTCATTCATACCGTTTCACCCGTTTGACTAGCCAAGTAGCCTCAAATAAATAAACGAACCACACTGGGATAAGCCCCAATATTCCTGGCACGCCCTGGACGATTCTCGGCCCATGGATCCCCATGACCCAGGCCCACACCCAAAACCGTGGGCTATAGCACACCGATTTAGCCTGAAATTGCCCCATTCGCGCCGTTTCGCCTGTTTGACCAACCAAATGACCTCGAATAAATAAATGGACTACAAAGGGATAATTCCAAACCTCCTTGGTATGCTTCGAGCAATTTTAGCCAAATAACACCCCCGAACCCTATGCCCACCCTCAAAACCGTGGACTATAGCACACCAATTTGACCTAAAAATGCTCTGTTCCCACCGTTTTGCCCGTTTAACCACCAAAATGGCCTCGAATAAATAAACGGACCCTACTGAGAAGATTCCCAACCTCCTTGGCATGCTCTGGTCAATTTTTGGGAAATGACACCACTGGACCTCGGGCCAACTCCCAAAACCCCAGGCTATAGCACACCGATTTTGCCCAAAAATGCCCCGTTCATGCCGTTTTGACCATTTCATGAAACCTCCCCAACCACCCTGGCATTCCCCGATTGATTTTAAATCCATGACACTCTAAAACCTGGGCCCACCCCAAAAATCATGGGCTATAGCACACCGATTTGGCCAAAAAATACGATGTTCGCGCCGTTCCGACCATTTGACCACCCAAATGAACTCGAATAAATTAACGGACCAAACTAGGACTATCCCCAACCTCACTAGCATGCCCTGACCAATTTTCGGCCTACTACACCCTCTGATCCTAGGCCGACCCTCGAAACTGTGGGCTATAGCACACCGATTTGGCCCAAAAATACCCCATTTGCGCCGTTTTGCTTGTTTGACCAGCTAAATGGCCTTGAATTAATAAACGAACCACAATGGGATGATCCCAAACTCCCTGGAATGCCCCAGTCAATTTTTTGCCCATGGCTCCCTCGAACCCGGGGTCCACCCCCAAAACCATGGGCTATATCACACCGATTTAGACTAAAAATGCCTGTTCATGCCATTTGACCCGCTTGACCACCCAAAATGGCCTCAAATAAATAAACAGACCACACTGGGATAATCCCAAACCTTCCTAGCATGCCCCAGTAAATTTTTGACCCGCGGCACCTGCGGACCCCAGCCCTACCCCCAAAACCGTGGGCTATAGCACACTGATTTGGCCCAAAAATGCCCCATTCGCATTATTTTGGCCGTTGGATGACCCAAATGTCCCCAAATAAATAAACGAACCAAACCGGGATGATGTCCAACCTCCCTATCAAGCCCCGATCTCTTTTCGGCCTACGACACCATCGAACCCCGAGCCCACCCCCAAAATCGTGCGTTATAGAACTCTGATTTAACCAAAAAATATCTCGTTCCCGCTGTTTCTCCCGTTTGACCACCTAAATCGCCTCGAATGAATAAATGAACCATACTAGGATGATCCCCAACCTCCCTGGCATGCCTCGATCGATTATCGGTCCACGACACCCCCAGACCTCGAGCCCAATCCCAAAATCATGGGCAATAGCACACTGATTTGGCTCAAAAATGCCTCATTTACAATGTTGCACCCTTTTAAACACCCATATGGCCTCGAATAAATAAACGAACCACACTGGGAGGATCATCAACCTCCCTGGCATGCCCCGATTAATTTTTGGCAAGTAACACCCCCGCACCCCAGCCCACCCTCAAAACCATGGGCTATAGCACACTAATTTGGCCTGAAAATGCCTTTTTTGTGTCGTTTTTCCCATTTGACCACCCAAAAGGCCTCAAATAAATTAATGGACCATATTGAGATGATCCCCAACCTCCCTGGCACGCCTCGGTCGATTTTTAGCCCATGATACCCCCAAACCCCAGGCGCATCCCCAAAACCGTAGGCTATAGGAAACTGATTTTACCCATGGCATACCCAGATCTCGAGCCCACGCCCTAAAGTGTGTGCTATAGCATATCGATTTGGCCTGAAAATGCCTCGTTCATATCATTTCGCCCATTGGACCACTCAAATGGCCTCAAATAAATAGACAGACCATATTGGGATGATCTCAACCCTTCCTGGCACGCTGTGGTAGAGGTTTACCCCACAGCACCCTCGTACCCCAGGCCCACCCTCGAATCCGTGGGCCATAGCACACCAATTTGGCCCAAAACTGCCCCGTTCATGCCGTTTCGCCCGTTTGACCACCAAAATGGCCTCAAATAAATAAATGGACCACACTGGGATGATCCCCAATCTCATTGGCATGCCCTGATTGATTTTTGACCCACGGCACCCTTGGACCCTAGGCCCACCCCAAAACCGTGGGCTCTAGCATACCCAATATGGTTTGAAAATACCTCGTTCACGCCGTTTTTCTCGTTTGACCACTCAAATGGAATCGAATAAATAAATGAACCACACTGGGATGATCCCCAACCTCCCTGGGATGCCCCAATCGATTTTCAGCCCACGACATCCCCGAACCCCAGGCCCACCCCCAAAATCGTAGGCTATAGCAAATTAATTTTACCCAAAAATGCTTCGTCCACACCATTTTGCCCATTTGACCACCCAGATGTCCTCAAATGAATAAAAAAACACACTGGGATGATCGCCAACCTCCCTGGCATGCCTCGGTCGATTATCGGGCCACGACACCCCCAGACCTCGGGCCCAATCCCAAAATCATGGGCAATAGCACACCGATTTGGCTAGAAAATACCCCATTTCTACCGTTGCGCCCTTTTAACCACCCAAATGGCCTCAAATAAATAAAAGGACCACACTGGGAGGATCACCACCTCCCAGGCATGCCCCGATCCATTTTTGCCAAGCAACACCCCCGCACCCCAGCCCACCCTCAAAACCATGGGCTATAGCATACTAATTTACCTTGAAAATGCCTCTTTCACGTTGTTTTTCCCGTTTGACCACCCAAACAGCCTCGAATAAATAAATGGACCATATTAGGATGATCCCCAACTTCCCTGGAATGCCCCGGTCAATTTTTCAGCCCACGATACCCCCGAACCCTAGGCCCACCCCCAAAACCGTGGGCTATAGGAAACCGGTTTTTCCTACGGCACACCTGAATCCAGAGCTAACCCCCTAATCCTTATGTTATAGCACACCGATTTGTCCTGAAAATGCGTCGTTCAAATTATTTCGCCCATTGGACCACCCAAATCGCCTCAAATAAATAGACAGACCGTATTGGGATGATCTTCCACCTCCTTGGCATGCTCTGGTCGAGGTTTGGCCCACGACACCCTCGTACCCCGGGCCCACCCTTGAAACTGTGGGCTATAGCACACCAATTTGGCCCAAAAATGCCCCGCTCACTCCGTTTTGCCCGTTTGACCACCAAAATGTCCTCGAATAAATAAACCAACCACACTGGGATGATCCCCAACCTCCCTGGTATGCCCCAATTGATTTTCAACCCACGGCACGCCTGGACCCCGGGCCCACCCCCAAAATTGTGGGCTCTAGCACACCCGATTTGGCCTAAAAATGCCCCGTTCGTGCCGTTTTGCCCGTTTGACCACTCAAATGGTATCGAATAAATAAATGAACCACATTGGGATGATCCCCAACCTCCCTGTCATTTCCCGATCGATTTTTGGCCCATGGCACCGTCGAACCCTGGGCCCACACCTAAAACCGTAGGTACAGCTCAATAATTTGGCCCAAAACTGCCTCGTACGGGCTGTTTCTCCTATTTGACAACCCAAATAGCATCAAATAAATAAACAGACAACACTAGGACTATTGCCAATCTTTCTGGCAAGCCTCGATCAATTTTTGACCCACGAAAACCATGGAACCCGAGCCCACTCCCAAAATTGTGAGCTATAGCATACTGATTTGGCCCGAAAATGCCTCATTCACTTTGTTTTGCCCGTTTGACCACCCAAATGGGCTCGACTAAACAATGGACCAGACTAGACCTATCCCCAACCTCCTTGGCATGCCCCGGTAGATTTTCGACTCATGACACCTCAGGACCTCGAGCCCAACCCCAAAATAGTGGGTTATAGCACATCGGTTTGGCCTAAAAATGCCTCATTCATATTGCTTCGCCCGTTTGACCACCTAAATGGCCTCGAATGAATGAACAGACTACACTAGGATGATCCCCAACCTCCCTGGCATGCCCCGATCAATTTTTGGCCCACGAAACCTCCGGACCCCGAGCCCACTCCCAAAACCATAGGCACAGCTCAACGATTTGGACCAAAAATGCCTCGTTCGGGCCGTTTCTCCTGTTTGACAACCCAAAGAGCATTGAATAAATAAATAGACCACACTAGGACTATCGCCATTCTCCCTGGCATGCGATGATTAATTTTTGACCCACGACAACCATGGACCCCGAGCCCACTCCCAAAATCTTGAGCTATAGCACACCGATTTGGCCCAAAAATTCCTCGTTCGCTTTGTTTTGCCCGTTTGACCACCCAAATGGCCTCGAATAAATAAAGGACCATGCTGGGACTATCCTCAACCTCCCTGGCATGCCCCGATAGATTTTTGGCTCATGACACTCCCGGACCTTGGGCCCAACCCCAAAATCATGGGTTATAGCACACCGATTTGGCCTAAAAATGCCTCATTCGTATCGCTTCGCCCGTTAGACCACCTAAATGGGCTCGAATGAATAAACAGACTACACTGGGATGATCGCCAACCTCCCTGACATGCCTCGGTTTATTTTTGGCGGACGACACCCCCAAACCCTAGGCCCACCGACAAAATCGTAGGCTAAGCATATCGATTTGGGCCGAAATACCCCGATCGCATCGTTTTGCCCATTTGACCACCCAAATAGCCTCGAATAAATAAATGGACTGCATTGGAACTATTCCTAACCTCCCTGGCATACCCTGATTGATTTTTCAACCCACGGCACCTCCGAACCTGGGACCACGCCTAAAACCGTGGGCTATAGCACACCGATTTAGCCCAAAAATGCCCTATTCGCGTTATTTAGACCGTTTGAACACCTAATTGGCCTCGAATAAATAAAAGGACCACACTGGGATGATCTCTAACCTTCCTGGTATGCTTCGGTAAATTTTCAGCCTACAACACCTTCAGACCTCGGGCCCATCCTCAAAACCGTAGGCTATAGTACACCGATATTGCCAAAAAATGCCTCGTTCGTGACGTTTCACTAGTTTGACCACCTAAATGGCCACGAATAAATAAACGGACCAAACTGGGAAGATCCCAACCTCCCTGACATTCCCCAGTTGATTTTGGGCTAATAGCACCCCAGGACCCCGGGCCCACCCCCAAAACTGTGGGCTAGCACACAAATTTAGCCCAAAAATGCCCTGTTCATTCTATTTTGCCTATTTGACCACCCAAATGTCGTCTAATAAATAAACTAATTATACCGGTATGATCCCCAACCTCATGGCATGCCCCGATCAATTTTTAGTCCACAACACCATCGGACCCTAGTCCCACCCCCAAAACCGTGATCTATAGCAAACCTTGCTGGCATGTCCCAATTGATTTTTGGGGCATGGAACCCCCGAACCTCGAGCCCACCCTCGAAACCGTGGGCTATCGCACATCGATTTAGATAAAAAAAATGCCCCATTCGTGTCGTTTAACTGCCCAAATAGCCTCGAATAAATGAACGGACCACACTAGAACGATCCCCAACCTCCATGGCATGAACCGATCAATTTTTGGCCCACAACACCCTCTGAATCCCAGCCCACCCCCAAACCCATGGTCTATAGCACATCAATTTGACCTGAAAATGCACCGTTCATGACGTTTCGTCTGTTTGACCACCCAAATGGCCTCGAATAAATAAATGGACCGCATTGGAATGATCCCCAACCTCCCTGGCATGCTCCAGTAGACTTTTAACCCATGGCACCCCTGAACCCCGAGCCCATCCCCAAAACGGTGGGCTATAGCATATCAATTGAGCTCGAAAATACCCCATTTGCGCCGTTTCACCCATTTTACAATCCAAATGACCTCGAATAAACAAACAGACCATAGTGGAATGATCCCCAACCTCCCTGGCATGCCTCAGTCGATTTTCGGCCCACGAAACCCCCAGACCCCGAGCACACCCCCAAAACCGTAGGCTATAGCACACCGATTTTCCCAAAAATGTCCATTCACGCAGTATGACCTGCCAAACGTCCTGGAATAAATAAATGTACCACACTGGGATGGTCCCCAACCTATCTATCATGACCCGGTTGAGTTTTGGCCAATGGCACCCCTGGACCCCAGGCCAAACCCCAAAATCGTAGGCTATAGCACACTGATTTGGCTCAAAAATGCCCCCATTCAGGCTATTTTGCCTGTTTGACCACCCAAACATCCTCGAATAAATAAACGAATCATACAAAGATGGTCCATAACCTCCCTGGCACACCCTGATCAGTTTTCAGCCTACGGTACCCCCGAACCCCAGGCCCACCTCCGAAACTGTGGGCTATAGCACACCAATTTAGCCCCAAAATACCCTGTTCGCACTGTTTCGCCCATTTAACCTGCCAAATATCCTTGAATAAGTAAACAAACCACACTGGGACGATCCCCAACAACCCTGGCATGCCCTGGTCTATTTTTGGCCCACGGCACCCCTGGACCCTGGGCCACCCCAAAAACCGTAGGCTATAGCACACTAATTTGGCTTGAAAATTCCTTGTTTGCACCATTTTGCCCGTTAGACCACCCAAATGGCCTCGAATAAATAAATAAACCACACTGGGATGATCACTAACCTCCTTGGAAATCTCCGATCGATTTTTGACCCACGATAACCCCGGACCCCGAGCCTACCTCCGAAATCGTAGGCTATAGCACATCAATTTGGGTCAAAAATGCCATGTTAGCAATGTTTCACTAACTAAATCACATCGAATAAATAAATAAATCACACTGGGATTATCCCCAACTTCCCTGTCACGCCTCGATCGATTTTAGGCCCACAACACCCCTGAACCCCAGGCCCAACCTCGAAACCATAGTCTATAGCAAACCGTTTTGGCTTAAAAATACCCCATTCACGCAGCTTTGCCTGTTTTACCACCCCAAATGGCCTCGAATAAATAAATGGACCACACTGCCATGATCCCTAACCTCCCTAGCATGCCCTAATCAATTTTACGACCCATGACACCCCGTGACCCCTGGCCCACCCTAAAAACCGTGGGCTATAGCACACCAATTTGGCCGAAAAATGCCCCACTCACGCCTTTTTGACCGTTTGACCACCCAAATGGCCTCGAATAAATAAACAGACCATGTTGGGATGATCCCCAACCCCCCTGTTCACGCCGTTTTGCCCGTTTGACCACCCAAATGGCCTCAAATAAATAAACGGACCATACTGAGATGATTCCCAACCTCCCTGGCATGCTCTGGTCAACTTTTGAGAAACGACACCGCTGGACCCCGGGCCAACTCCCAAAACCCTGGACTATAGCACACCGATTTTGCCCGAAAATGCCTCATTCATGCCGTTTTGACTATTTCACGAACCTCTCCAACCTCCCTGGCATGCCCCGATCGATTTTAAACCCACGATACTCCAAAACCTGGGCCCACGCCCAAAATCATGGGTTATAGCACACCGATTTGGCCCAAAAATGCCATGTTCGCGCTGTTTCGACCATTTGACCACCCAAATGACCTCAAATAAATTAACGGACCAAACTGGAACTATCCCTAACCTCGCTAGCATGCCCTGACCAATTTTTGGCCTACAACACCCTCGAACCCCGAGCCCACCCCCAAAACTGTAGGCTATAGCACACCGATTTAGCCTAAAAATACCTCGTTTGAGCCGTTTTGCTTGTTTGACCACCTAAATGGCCTTAAATTAATAAACAAACCACAATGGGATGATCCTAACCTCCCTGGAATGCCCCAGTCAATTTTTTGCCCACGGCTCCCTCGAACCCGGGGTCCACCCCCGAAACCATGGGCTATATCACACCGATTTAGCCTAAAAATGCCCGTTCATGCCATTTTTCCCGCTTGACCACCCAAATGTCCTCAAATAAATAAAAATACCATACTGGGATGATCCCAAACCTTCCTAGCATGCCCCAGTCAATTTTTGACCCACGACACCTGTGGACCCCAGGCCTACCCCCAAAATCGTGGGCTATAGCACACTGATTTGGTTTGAAAATGCCCCATTCGCGTTATTTTGGTCGTTTGACTACCCAAATGGCCCCAAATAAATAAACGGACCAAACTAGGATGATCTTCAACCTCCCTGGCAAGCGTTGATCGCTTTTTGGCCCACGACACACTCGAACCCTGAGCCCACCCCCAAAATCGTGCGCTACAGGACGTCGATCTAACCCAAAAATATGTCGTTCACGCCGTTTTGCCCGTTTTACCACCCAGATGGCCTCGAATGAATAAACAAACCACACTAGGATGATCATCAACCTCCCTGGTATGCCTCGGTTGATTATCGGCCCACAACACCCCAGATCTCGGGCTCAATCCCAAAATCGTGGGCAATATCACACCGATTTGGCTCAAAATGCCTAATTTGCGCCGTTGCACCCTTTTAACCAGCCAAATAGCCTCGAATAAATAAACGGACCACACTGGGAGGATCACCAACCTCCCTGGCATGCCCCAATTAATTTTTGGCAAGAAAGACCCCCGCACCCTAGCCCACCCTTAAAACCGTGGCCTAGCACACCAATTTGGCCTGAAAATGCCTCTTTCATGCCTTTTCGCCGGTTTGACCACCCAAATGGCCTCAAATAAATAAATGGACCATATTGGGATAATCCCCAACCTCCCTGGCATGCCCTGGTTGATTTTCAGCACACGATACCCCCGAACCCTAGGCGCACCCCCAAAACCGTGGGCTATCAGAAACTGATTTTACCCATGGCACACCCAGATCCTGAGCCCACGCCCTAAACCGTGTGCTATAGCAAATCGATTTGGCCTGAAAATACCACATTCATACCATTTCACCCATTGGACCACTCAAATGGTCTCAAATAAATAAACAAACCATATTGGGATGATCTCTAACCTCCCTAGCACGCTGTGGTCGAGGTTTACCCCACGACACCCTCATAACCCAGGCCCACACTCAAAACCGTGGGCTATATCACACCGATTTTGCCCAAAACTGCACCGTTCATGCCGTTTTGCCCATTTGACCACCAAAATGGCCTCGAATAAATAAACGAACCATACTAGGATGATCCATAACCTCCCTGGCATGCCCTTATTGAATTTTGACCCATGGCACCCTTGGACCCCAGGCCCACCCCAAAATCGTGGGCTCTAGTATACCTGATTTGGTTTGAAAATACCCTGTTCATGTTGTTTTACCCGTTTAACCACACAAATTGTATCGAATAAATAAATAAACCACACTGGGATGATCCCCAACCTCCCTGGGATGTCCCATTCGATTTTCAGCCCACGACACCCCCGAACCCCAGGCCCACCCCCAAAATCATGGGCTATAGCAAATCGATTTTATCCAAAAATGCTTCTTTCATACCATTTCACCTGTTTGACCACCCAGATGGCCTCAAATGAATAAACAAACCACACTGGGATGATCG
The DNA here is from genome assembly GCF_002878395.1 of Capsicum annuum. Lineage (NCBI taxonomy): Eukaryota > Viridiplantae > Streptophyta > Magnoliopsida > Solanales > Solanaceae > Capsicum > Capsicum annuum. The sequence goes on from NC_061114.1 coordinate 114,508,284, forward strand.
CCAACCTCCCTGGCATGCCTCGGTCGATTATTGGCCCACAACACCCCCAGACCTCGAGTCCAATCCCAAAATCGTGGGTAATAGCACACCGATTTGACTATAAAGTACCCCATTTGCGCCGTTGCGCCCTTTTAACCACCCAAATGGCCTCAAATAAATAAAAGGACCACGTTGGGAGGATTACCAACCTCCCTGGCATGCCCCGATTGATTTTTGCCAAGTAACACCCCCGCACCCCAGCCCACCCTCAAAACCGTGGGCTATAGCACACCAATTTAGCATGAAAATTCCTCTTTCGCACCGTTTTTCCCATTTGACCACCCAAACGGCCTCGAATAAATAAATGGACCATATTGCGATGATCCCTAACCTCCCTGGAATGCGTTGGTTGATTTTTTAGCCCACGATACCCCCGAACCCCAGGCCCACCCCCGAAACCATGGGCTATAAAAAACTAATTTTGCCCACGGCACATCTGGATCCGGAGCCAACCCCCTAAACCTTGTGCAATAGCACACTGATTTGTCCTGAAAATGCCTCATTCACATCATTTTACCCATTGAACCACCCAAATGACCTCAAATAAATAGACAGTCTGTGTTGGGATGATCTCCAACCTCCCTGGCATGCTATGATCGACGTTTGGCCCACGGCACCCTCGTAACCCAGGCCCACCCTCAAAATCGTGGGCTATAGCACACCGACTTGGCCTAAAAATGCCCCGCTCGCTCCGTTTTGCCCGTTTGACCACCAAAATGGCCTCGAATAAATAAACGGACAACACTGGGATGATCCCTAACCTCCCTGGCATTCCCCAATTGATTTTTAACCCACGGCACCCCTGGACCCCGAGCCTACCCCCAAAACCGTAGGCTCTAGCACACCCGATTTGGCTTGAAAATGCCCTGTTTGTGCCGTTTTGCCCATTTGACCACTCAAATGGTATCGAATAAATAAATAAATAAATCACATTGGGATGATCCCCAACCTCCCTGGCATTCCCTGATCGATTTTTAGCCCACGGCACCCCTGAACCCCGGGCCCACACCCAAAACCGTAGGCACAACTCAACAACTTGGCCCAAAAATCCCTCGTTCGGGCCGTTTCTCCTATTTGACAACCCAAATAGCATCGAATAAATAAATGGATAACACTAGGAATATCGCCACTATTTCTTCCATGCCTCGATAAATTTTTGACCCATGAAAACCATGAAACCCGAGCCCACTCCCGAAATCATGGGCTATAGCACATCGATTTGGCCAAAAAATGCCTCATTCACTTTGTTTTGCCCGTTTGACCACCCAAATGGCATCGAATAAATAAAGGACCACACTGGGACTATCCCCAACCTCCTTGGCATGCCCCAATAGATTTTTAACTCATGAAACCCCCGGACCTCGGGCCCAACCCCAATATCGTGGGTTATAGCACACCGATTTGGCCTAAAAATACCTCATTCACATTGCTTCGCTCGTTTGACCACCTAAATGGCCTCGAATGAATTAACTGACTATACTGGAATGATCCCCAACCTCACTGGCATGCTCCAATCAATTTTTGGCCCACGGCACCGTCGGACCCCAGGCCCACACCTAAAACCGTAGGCATAGCTCAACGATTTGGCCCAAAAATGCCTCGTTCGGGCTGTTTCTCCTATTTGACAACCCAAATAGCATTGAATAAATAAACGGACCACACTAGGACTATCGCAATCTCCCTGGCATGCCCCGATCAATTTTTGACCCATGACAACCACGGACCCCGAGCCCACTCCCAAAATCGTGGGCTATAGCACACCGATTTGGCCCTAAAATGCCTCATTCATTTTGTTTTGCCTGTTTGACTACCCAAATGGCCTCGAATAAATAAAGGACCACACTAGGACTATCCCCAACCTCCCTAGCATGCCCCGATAGATTTTTGACTCATGGCACCCCCGAACCTCGGGCCCAACCCCAAAATCATAGGTTATAGCATACCTACTTGGCCTAAAAATGCCTCATTTGTATCGCTTCGCCCGTTTGACCACCTAAATGGCCTCGAATGAATGAACAGACTACACTGGGATGATCCCCAACCTCCCTGACATGCCTTGGTTGATTTTCAGCTAACGACACCCCCAAACCCTAGGCCCACCCCCAAAATCATGGGCTATAGCACACCGATTTAGGCCGAAACACTCCATTCGCCGTTTTGACCATTTGACCACCCAAATAGCCTCAAATAAATAAACGAACACACTGGGACTATCCCCAACCTCCCTGGCATACCCCGATTGATTTTGCGACCCACGGCACCTTCGGACATGGGACCACACCCAAAACCATGGGCTATAGCACACCGATTTGGCCCGAAAATGCCCCATCCGTATCGTTTAGACCATTTGACCACCTAAATGGCCTCGAATAAATAAACGGACAACATTGGGATGATCTTTAACCTTCCTGGTATACTTCGGTCAATTTTCAGCCTACAACACCTTCAGACCTCGGGCCCACCCTCAAAATCATAGGCTATAGTACACCGATATTTCCCAAAAATGCCCTGTTCATGCCGTTTCACTTGTTTGACCACCTAAATGGCCACGAATAAATAAACGGACCAAACTGTGGCGATCCCAACCTCCCTGGCATTCCCCAGTTGATTTTCAGCCAATAGCACCCCAGGACCCTGGGCCCAGCCCCGAAACTGTGGGCTATAACACACAAATTTAGACCAAAAATGCCCCATTTATTTCAGCCAATAGCACCCCAGGACACTGGACGTTGGTATGATCCCCAACCTCCTGGCACGCCCCGATCAATTTTTAGCCCACAACACCCTCAGACCCTAGTCCCACCCCAAAAATCGTGATCTATAGTAAACTTTCCTAGCATATCCCAATTAATTTTTTGCCCACGACACCCCCGAACCTCGAGCCGACCCTTGAAACTGTGGGCTATCTCGAGCCGACCCTCAAAACTGTGGGCTATCACACACTGATTTAGATCGAAAAAGCCCCGTTCATGTCGTTTAACCACCCAAATAGCCTCGAATAAATGAACAGACCATACTAAGACGATCCCCAACCTCCATGGCATGACCCGATTTGACTCGAAAATGCCCCGTTCATGATGTTTTGCCTGTTTGACCACCCAAATGGCCTTGAATAAATAAACGGACCATATTGGAATGATCCCCAACCTCACTGGCATGCCCTAGTAGATTTTCAACCCATAGCACCCCCGAACCCTGGGCCCATCCCCAAAACGGTGGGCTATAGCATATCAATTGAGCTCGAAAATACCCTATTCGCGCTGTTTCATCCATTTCACAATCCAAATGGCCTCGAATAAACAAACGGACCATAGTGGAATGATCCCCAACCTCCCTGGCATGCCTCAGTCAATTTTTGGCCCACGAAACCCCAGACCCCGTGCACACCCCCAAAACCGTGTGCTATAGCACACCGATTTCCCCCGAAAATGCCCATTCGCGCCGTTTGACCTGCCAAACATCCTGGAATAAATAAATGTACCACACTGGGATGGTACCCAACCTTTCTAGTATAACCTGGTTGATTTTTGGCCCACGGCACCCCCGGACCCCAGGGCAAACCCCTAAATTGTAGGCTATAACACACTGATTTGGCTCAAAAATGCCCCCATTCAGGCTATTTTGCATGTTTGACCACCCAAATATCCTCGAATAAATAAACAAACCACACAAGGATGGTCCACAACCTCCCTGGCACACCCCGATCAGTTTTCAGCCCACGGTACCCCCAAACCCCAGGCCCACCTCCAAAACTGTGGGCTATAGCACACCAATTTGGCCCTAAAATACCCCGTTCGTACCGTTTAACCAGCCAAATATCCTCGAATAAGTAAATAGACCACACTGGGATAATCCCCAATAGCCCTGGCATGCCCTGGTCTATTTTTAGCCCACGGTACCCCTGGACCCCAGGCCCACCCCAAAAACCGTGGGCTATAGCACACTAATTTGGCTTGAAAATTCCCCGTTTACACCGTTTTGCCTATTTGACCACTCAAATGGCCTCAAATAAATAAACGGACCACACTGGGATAATCCCTAACCTCCTTCAAAATCTCCGATTAATTTTTCACCCATGGCAACCCCGGACCCTGGGCCTACCCCCGAAACCATGGGCTATAGCACAGCAATTTAGGCCGAAAATCCAGGTTTGCATTGTTTCACTAACCAAATCACATCGAATAAATAAACGGACCACACTGGGATTATCTCTAACTTCCCTGCACACCTCTGTCGATTTTAGGCTCACGGCACCCTGGAACCCCGGGCCCAACCCCAAAACCGTAGTCTATAGCACATCGTTTTAGCTCGAAAATACCCCATTCACGCAGCTTTGCTCGTTTGACAACCCAAATGGCCTCGAATAAATAAAAGGATCACACAGGCATGATACCCAACCTCTCTAGCATGCCTTGATCGATTTTATGACCCATGACACCGCGTGACCCCTGACCCATCCTTAAAACCATGGGCTATAGCACACCAATTTGGCCAAAAAATGCCCCGCTCACGCCGTTTTGACCGTTTGACCACCCAAATGGCCTCGAATAAATAAATAGACAATGTTGGGATGATCCCCAAACCCCCTGGCATGCCTCGGTCAATTTTTTGCCCACGACACACTCGAACCACGAGCCCACCCCCAAAATGGTGGGCTATAGCACACTGATTTGGCCTGAAAATGCCCCGTTCGCACCGTTTTGCCCGTTTGACCACCTAAATGGCCTTGTATAAACAAACAAACTACAATGGGGTGATCCCAACCTCCCTAGCATGCATCAGTCGATTTTTGGCCCACGACACCCCAGACCCTGAGTCCACCCCAAAAACCATGGGCTATAGCTCATCGATTTGGCCAAAAAATACCCTGTTTGTGCCGTTTTGCCTGTTTGACCACCCAAATCGCCTCGAATAAATAAACAGACCATACAGGTAAGATCCCAAATCTCCCTGGCATGCCTCAGTCAATTTTAACCCACGGTACCCCCGAACCCCAGGCCTACCTCGAAAACCATGGGCTATAACACATCGATTTAGCCCAAAAATTCCTCGTTCGCGTTGTTTCGCCTATTTCACTACCCAAATGGACTCGAATAGATAAATGGACCAAACTAGAAAGATTCCCAACCTTGTTGGCATGCCCCGATCCATTTTTGGCCCATGAAACCCGCGAACCCCGTGCTCACCCCTAAAACCATGGGTTATATAGCACACCAATTTAGCCCCTAAATGCCTCGTGTGTGCCATTTCATCTGTTTGACCACCCAAATGGCCTCAAATACATAAACGGACCACACTGGAATGATCCCCAACCTCCCTGGCATGCCCAATCAATTTTTAGCCCACGGCACCCCCAAACCCCGATCCCACCCCCAAAATTGTGGGCTATCGCACACCAATTTTGATCGAAAATGCCCCATTCACGCTGTTTCATCTGTTTAGCAACCTAAATGGTCTCGAATAAATAAACGGACCACACTGGGATGATGCCTAACCTCTCTGGCATGCCCCGATCGATTTTTGGCCAACGACACCCCCGAACCCCAGCCTACCCCTAAAATTGTGGTCTATAGCACACCAATTTAGCCTAAAAATGCCCTGTTCATGTCGTTTCCCCCGTTTGACCACCCAAATAACCTCGGATAAATAAATAGACGACACTGGGATGATCCTCAACTGCTTGGCCTACCCCTATCAATATTTATCCGATGGCTCCCTCGGACCCCGAGCCCACCCCTAAAATTGTGGGCTATAGCTCACCGATTTATCCTAAAAATACCCGATTCATGATGTTTCTCTTGTTTGACCACACAAATGTCCTCGAATAAATAAACGAACCATACTGAAATGATCCCCAATCTCCCTGGTATGCTCCGATAGATTTTTAGCCCATGGCACCCCTAAATGTCGGGCCCACCCTAAAACCATGGGATATAGCACATCGATTTAGCCTAAAAATGCCCCGTTCACTTTGTTTTGCCCATTGACCACCCAAATGGCCTCGAATAAATAAACGGACCACATTGGGACGATTCTCAACCTCCTTGGCATGCCTCAATCAATTTTTGACCTGTTGCACCCCGGAACCCCGGGCTCACCCAGAAACCATGGGCTATAGCACACCGATTTAGCTTGAAAACACTTTGTTCACACCATTTCACCTATTTGACCACCCAAATGGCCTCAAATAAATAAACAGACCACACTAGGACGATCCCAACCTCCCTGGCATGCCCCGATTGATTATTGGCAAATGACACCCCCGAACCACCCCCTAAACCATGGGCTATAACATATCGATTTGGCCCAAAAACAACTCATTCGCACAGTTTTGCCCGTTTGACCACCCAAATAGCCTCAAATTAATAAACTGACCACACTGGAAAATCCCCAACCTCCCTAGCATGTCCTAGTTGATTTTCGGCCCACGGTACCCCATAACCCCGGCCTACCCCCAAAACTGTGGGCTTTAGCACACTAATTTAACCCCAAAATGCCCCGTTTGTGCTATTTTGCCCGTTTCACTACCCAAATAGTCTCGAATAAATAAATGGACCACACTGAGATGATCCCCAACCTCCCTGGCATGTCTTGATCAATTTTTTCAGCCAACAACACCCCCAAACCCAGGGCCTACCCCAAATATTATGGGCTATAGCACATCGATTTGCCTCGAAAATGCCCCGTTCGCACTGTTTCGCTTGTTTAACCACCCAAAAATCTCTAACCTCCTTGACACGCTTCCGTCAATTTTTAGAAAATGACATCTCCGGACCCCAGGCCCACCCTCAAAATTGTGGGATATAGAACACCAATTTGGCCCAAAAATGCTCTGTTCACGCTATTTTGCCTGTTATACCACCCAAATGCCTTGAATAAATAAACGGACCACACTGGGATGATTTCCATCCTCCCTGGCATGCTACGGTCAAATTTTTGCAAATGACACCCTTGGAACCCAGGTCCACCCCAAAGTCCGCGGGCTATAGCTCACAGATTTGGCCCAAAAATGCCCCGTTCGTACCGTTTTAGCCGTTTGACCACCCAAATAGCCTCGAATAAATTAGTGGACCATACTTGGATGATCCCCAACCTCCCTAGCATGCCCCGGTCAATTTTTAGCCCAATCCTTCCTCAAACCTCGGGCCCACCCCTTAAACCATGGGCTATAGCACACCAATGGCCTGAAAATGGCCCATTTACGCCGTTTCACCTATTTGACCACCTAAATGGCCTCGAATAAATAAATTGACCACACTGGGATGATCCCAACTCCCTGATATGCCCCAGTCAATTTTTAGCCCACGGCACCTCCAAACCCCTGCCATTTCCCGAAATCGTGGTCTATAGCACACCGATTTGGACCAAAAATGCCTCGTTCACACCGTTTTGCCCACTTAACCAACCAAATGGCCTCGAATAAATAACGGACCATACTGGGATGATTCCAAACCTCCCTATCATGCCTCGATTGATTTTTGACCCACGATACCCCCGGACCCCAGGCCCACCCCTAAAATCATGGACTATAGCGCACCGATTTAGCCCGAAAATGCCTTGTTTGCATCGTTTCACCCATTTGACTGCCCAAATGGCCTTGAATAAATAAATGGATCAAAGTGGGACTATCCCCAACCTCCCTGGTACGCCCCAATCAATTTTTGACCCACGACACCCCCGAACCCCAAGCCCACCCCCAAAATCGTGGGCTATAGAATAGTGATTTAGCCTGAAAATGCCTTGTTCGTGCTATTTCAACCGTTTGACCACCCAAATGGCCTCAAATAAATTAACAAACCACATTGGGACTATCCCCAACCTCCTTGGCATGGCCCGACCAATTTTTGGCCCACGATACCCTCAGACCTCGGCCCATCCCTAAAATTATAGGTTATAGCACACCGATTTAGCCCAAAAATGCCTCTTCCGCGCCGTTTTTCCTATTTGACCACCCAAATAGCCTCAAATAAATAAACAGACCATATTGGGACTATCTCCAACCTCCCTGGCATGCCCCGATCAATTTTTAACCCATAACACCCCCGGACCCCGATCCTGATATACCCAAATTATACCTCTCTTACGAGAGAGTAAGCGGTCATTGTCAAAAATATAACCCAACTAGGTTGGGGTCGAATCCCATAGGGAATATGGTGCTAATTAAGTTGTATGCAGATTAGTTGACTTTTAGTCGTTTGTTTTCGTAAAATAAATAGGGGGATTTGATTCAGTTCACAAATTAATGGTTTCATTTTAACAAGATGAAATAAGTCTAGTAGTATTCAAATTCAGAGAAAGAGCAAGCTAGAGTTATGTCCACCTTATAGTTTTCAATACTTTCTAACTCTAGGCTTTACGAATTCACACATGCATCATGCTTACGAAGAAACGTATTGTATTTAATGACATAATCTTAGTGTTTCTCAACCATCAAGGACTAATTCGCTTTAGTTCTCTCGAATCAAAAGTGTTTACGAAAAACAATACGAAATCTCCAAGTAGTTAATCCTTCTAAGGCATTAACATATGAAATAAGGGTTGGTAATCCTATTTTCTTTTCACTACTCTCCTTTCCGAAAAACAACCTTTCTTTCAAGCAAGTTGCATTTTAAGGCATATCCTCTATGTTTGCAACCACGAGAATTCAAGATAAATAAAGAGAGTATGATGTAAACAAATCAATGCATAATGAATTCAAAACCCAAAGTAATAGATTGTATGCTATAAGGTTTCCATAAACCTAACTAATAAACTTAGCTACTCATGAATAAAATGAAAATCACAATAGAAATATTCATCATACCAAAAACTAGAAGACGATCTTGGTGTGCGAATATTGAGAGCAAGAGCGAAAAAACATTTTTCTCTCTCTCTCAAGCTAAGCCGCCTTTCTCTGCTCTCACCAAAAAAATTACAAAATAATTCATTAATCTAAAAATTCAGCCATAAAGATTTTAATAACATCCTTCTCTAATAAATTGCTAAAGAGTCCTCAACTATTTAAGAATATTGAGTTTGCCCAGGAAAAATTTCCCATATATCCATTCAGTCCAAAAGCTGCTTTCCTTTTATGTGAAGTTTCCTCTGCTATCCACAGGTCCCCAAAGTGCCGTGATCTTCCTCATTAGTACCTATCTTACTCTCTCTTGTGTCATATGCCATCCGCATTCCATAGTCCCATAATGTCTTCATCTACCTCATTAATACCTGAAATCATGTTGATCACATCGGTTAGCTCAATTACATAGATGTAGAGTAAAAACATAAGAAACTAGGCACTTTGTTCCTTAAACATAGCAAAAATATGGATAAATTATGGTGCTTAGGAGTATAAATACACCCAAGATCAGAGCCCACCCCCAAAACCGTGGGCTATAGCACATCGATTTGGCTCGAAAATACCTCATTCGCGTTGTTTTTCCCGTTTAACTACCCAAATGGCCTCGAATAAATAAACAGACCACACTGGGACTATCCCCAACCTCCCTGGCACGCCCCGATCAATTTTTGACCCATGAAACCCCCGAACCCCAGTCCTAACCCCAAAATTGTGGGTTTAGCACACCGATTTGGCTCGATAATGCCTTATTCGGGCCGTTTTGCCCGTTTGACCACCTAAATGGCCTCAAATGAATGAACGGACTATACTGGGATGATCTCCAACCTCCCTGGCATGCCACAGTCGATTTTTTTCCCATGTTACCCCCGAAACCTAAGCCCACCCCCAAAAACTGTGGGCTACAGCACACCAATTTGGCACGAAAATACCTCGTTTGCGCCGTTTCGCCTGTTTGACCACCCAAATGGCCTCGAAAAAATAAACAGACCACACTGAGACTATCCCTAACCTCCCTGGCATGCCTCGATCGATTTTGTGACCCACAGCACCCTCAGACCCTGGGACCACCCCTAAAACCGTGGGCTATAGCACACCAATTTGGCCCAAAAGAGCCCTATTTGTGCCGTTTAGACTGTTTGACCATCTAAATTGCCTCGAATAAATAAACGGCCCACACTAGGATGATCCCCAACCTCCCTGGTATGGTCCGATCAATTTTTGGCATACGACACCCTCTTAGCCCGTGCCCACCCCCAAAACTGTGGGCTATAACACACTAATTTTTTCCAAAAATGCCCTGTTCGTGCCGTTTCGCCCGTTTGACCACCTTAATGGCCTCGAATAAATAAATGGACCAAACTAGGATGATCACAACCTTCCTGGCATGCCCCATTCAATTTTTGACCAATGGTACCCTCGGACCCCGGGCCCACCCCCAAAACCGTGGGCTATAGCACACCGATTTGGCCAAAAAATGCCCTGTTCGTACAGTTTCACCCGTTTAACCACACAAATGGCCTTGAATAAATAAATGGACCACACTAGGACTATCCAAACCTCCCTGGAATGCCTCGGTTGATTTTCAACCCACGGCACTCCCAGATCCCAGGCCCACCCCCAAAATCATGGGCTATAGCGATGGATTTGGCCCAAAATGCCCCGGTCCCATCGTTTCGCCCGTTTGACCACCCAAATGGCCTCTAAAAAATAAATAGACCAAATTGGTACGATCGCCAACCTCCCTGGCACACCTTAGTTGATTTTTGGCCAACAGAACCCCCAAACCACGAGCCCACCCCTAAAACCGTGGGCTTTAGCTCACCGGTTTGGATCGAAAATGCCCCATTCTTAATGTTTCACACGTTTAACCACCCAAAAGGCCTCGAATAAATAAACGGACCGCACTGAAACGATCCCCAACCTCCCTGGCACACCCCAATCTCAAACCACGATAACCCCAGGCCCACCCCCAAAACGGTGGGATAGAGCACACCGATTAGGCTCGAAAATGCCTCGTTCTCACCATTTCGCCTGTTTCACCACCTAAATGGCCTTGAATAAACAAACGAACCATACTAGGACGATCCCCAACCTCCCTGCCATGCCCCAGTCGATTTTTGACCTACGGCACCACCGAACCCCGGGTCCAACCCCAAAACCGTGGGCTATAGCACATAGAATTTCCCCGAGAATGCCCATTTGCGCCGTTTGATCCGCCAAAAGGCCATGAATAAATAAACGGAACACACTGGGATGGTACCCAACCTCCTTGTCATAACCTGATTGATTTTTGACCCACGGTACCCCCAAACCCCAGGCCCAACCCCAAAACCGTAGGCTATAGCACACCGATTTGGCTCAAAAATGCCCCATTCACACTATTTTTCCCGTTTGACCACCTAAATGGCCTCTAATAAATAAACGAAAAACACAAGGACGGTCCCCAACCCCCTCGGCATGCCCCGATCAGTTTTTCACCGGCGATACCCCCGAACCCCAGTCTCACCCCTAAACTGTGGGTTGTAGCACACCGATATGGCCCTAAAATACCCCGTTCACACCGTTTTGCCCATTTGACCACCTAAATAGACTCAGATAAGTAAACAGACCACACTGGGATGATCCCCAACCTCCCTGGCACGCCCTGGTCTATTTTTCTCCTATGGCACACCTGTACCCCGGGCCTACCCCCAATATTGTAGGCTATAGTTCACCGATTAGGCTTGAAAATGCCCTATTTGCACTATTTCGCCCGTTTGACAACCCAAATAGCCTCGAACAAATAAACGAACCACATTGGGACGATCCCCAACCTCCCTAAAAATCTTCAATCGATTTTTGACTCGCGGCAACCCCGGACCCCAAGCCCACCCTCAAAATTGTGGGCTATAGCACATCGATTTGGGCCGAAAATGCCATGTTTGCATCGTTTAACTACCCAAATGACATTAAAAAAATAAACGGACCGCACTGGGATGATCCCAACTTCCCTGTCATGCCTTGTTCCATTTCAACCCATAGCACCCCCAAACCCCGAGCCTAACAACAAAATCGTAGGCTATAGCATACTGTTTTGGTATGAAAATGCCTGTTCACGCCGTTTTGCCCGTTTGACCACCCAAATGGCCACGAATAAATAAACGAACCACACTGGGATGATCCCCAACCTCCCTAGCATACCCTGATTGATTTTTTGACCCATGACCCCCCGAACCCCTGGCCCACCCCCAAAACCGTGGGTTATAGCAAATCGATTTGGCCCAAAGATACCCCATTCACACTGTTTTGACTATTTGACAACTCAAATAGCCTCAAATAAATAAACAGACCACACTGGGATGATCCCCAACCTCCCTGGCATGCGGTGGTCAATTTTGGCCCACGACACCCCCGAACCCTAGCCCACGATACTATTTTGACCATTTGACAACCCAAATGGCCTCGAATAAATAAACGGACCACACTGGGATGATCCCTAACCTCCCCGGCATGCCCCAGTCAATTTTTGACCCATGTCATCCCCGGAACCTAGGCCACCTCAAAAATCGTTGGCTAGAGCACACCAATTTGGCCCAAAAAGTGCTCGTTTGCATTGTTTTGCCTGTTTAACTTCCCAAATGGCCTGGAATAGATAGACGAACAAAACTAGGATGATCCCTAACCTTCCTGGCATACCCCAACCCACCCCAAAATCGTGGTCTATAGCACACCGATTTTGCCCAAAAATGTCGCGTTTGTGCCGTTTCTCCCGTTTGACCACCCAAATAGCCTCGGATAAATAAACAAACCACACTGGTACAATCGCCAACTTCCTCCCATGCCCCAGTTGATAGTCAGCCCACGACACTCTTGGACTCCGAGCCCACCCCAAAACCGTGGGCAATAGCTACCGATTTGTCCTAAAAATGCCCCAATTATGCCGTTTTGCCCGTTTGACAACCCAAATGGCCTCGAATCAATTAACAGAACACACTGGGATGATCCCAACCTCCTTGGCATGCCCCGATCAATTTTCATCCCATTGCACCCCCGGACCCTGAGTCCACCCCAAAACAGTGGGCTATAGCACACTGATTTGGCCCAAAAATGCCCCGTTAGCATCGTTTTCCCCATTTGTCCACCTAAATGGCCTCGAATAAATAAACGGACCACACTGGGACGATTACCAACCTTCTTAGAATGCCTCAATCAATTTTTTGACCCATGACACCCCGAACCCCTGGCCTACCCCCAACACCATGGGCTATAGCAAATCGATTTGGCCTAAAAATACCCCGTTCACGCAGTTTTGACTATTTGACCACCCAAATAGCCTCGAATAAATAAACAGACCATACTGGGATGATCCCCAACCTTCCTGGTATTCCCCGGTCAATTTTGGGCCAACGGCACCCTCGGTCCCTGGGCCCAACCCCAAAATGGTGGGCTATAGCACACTGATTTGGCCCAAAAATGTCCCATTCTCGCCGTTTTGCCTGTTTGACCACCTAAATGGCCTTGTATAAACAGACAGACCACACTGGTGCGATCCTAAACTCCCTGGCATGCCCCAGTCGATTTTGGGCCCACGGCACCCCTGGACCCCGGGCTCACCCCCAAAATCGTGGGAAATAGCACATCAATTTGGCCAGAAAATGCCCTGTTCATGCTATTTTGCCCATTTGGCCACCCAAATGGCCTTGAATAAATAAACGGACCACGCTGGGATGATCCCTAACCTACCCGGCATGCCCCAGTCAATTTTTGACGCACGTCACCCCCAGAACCCCGGCCCACCTTCAAAATTGTTGGCTAGAGCACACCAATTTGGCCCAAAAAGTCCTCATTCGCATTATTTTGCCTGTTTGACTTCCCAAATGGCCTCGAATAGATATACGGACCAAATTGGGATGATCTCCAACCTTCCTGGCATGCCTAGATGGATTTTTGGACCACAAAACCCTCTAACCCAATGGCTATAGCAGACCAATTTAGCCCAAAACATATCCATTTGCACCGTTTCACCCACTTGACCATCTAAATGGCCTCGAATAAAAAAACAGACCACACTATGATGATCCCAAACATCCCTTGCATGCCCCGGGTGATTTTTTACCTATGACACCCTTGGACCCTAGGCATACCCCCAAAACCGTGGGCTATAGCACACCGATTTGGCTCGAAAATACCCCGTTCATATTCTTTTACCTGTTTGACCACCTAAATGGCCTCGAATAAATAAACAGACCAAAATAGGATGATCCCCAACCTCCCTGGTATGCCCCGGTCACTTTTTAGCCCACGGCATCGCCGAATGGCCTCGAATAAATAAATGAACCACACTGGGACGATCCCCAACCTCCCTGGCAAGCCCCAATTGATTTTCAGCCAATTGAACCCCCGGACACCGGGTTCACCCCAAAACCATAGGCTATAGCACACTGATTTGGCCCAAAAATGCCCCATTAGCATTATTTTTCCCATTTGTCCACCCAAATGGCGTCGAATAAATAAACGGACCACACTGGGATGATTCCCAACCTTCCTGGTATGCCGCAATCAATTTTTGGCTTATGCCACCCTCGGACCCCGGGCTCACACCCAAAATTGTGGGCTATAGCACACCAATTTAGCCCGAAAATACCTCATTCACATTGTTTTGCCTGTTTGTCCACCCAAATGGTCTAAAATAAATAAATGGACCACGTTAGAATGATCCCCAACCTCCCTGGCATACCCCGGTCGATTTTTGACAAACGAAACCCCCTGACCACCCCTTAACCCAAGGGCTATAGCATGTCGATTTGGCCCGAAAATAACCCATTCGCACTGTTTCGCCCATTTGACCACCCAAATAGCCTCAAATAAATAAACGGACCACACTGGGACAATCCCCAACCTCCCTGGCATGCCCTGGTCGATTTTCAGCCCACAGCACCCAAAATCCCAGGCCCACCCCCGAAACCGAGGACTATAGCACACCGATTTAGCCTAAAAATGCCTTATTCGGGTCGTTTTGCCCATTTAACCACCCAAACGGCCTCGAATAAATAAACAAACCACACTGGAATGATCCCCAACCTCCCTGGCATGCCTCGATCAATTTCCAACCTATGGCACCCCCGGACCCAGGGCCCACCCCCGAAATCGTAGGCTATAGCACACTGATTTGCCTAAAAAGTGCCCCCTTTGTGCCGTTTCACCTGTTTGACCAACCAAATAGCCTCGAATAAATAAAAAAAAAACACTAGGATGATTCCTAACCTTCCTAGCATGCTCCGGTCAATTTTAAACAAATGACACCCCCAGACCCAAGGCCTAACCTTGAAACTGTGGGATATAGCACAACAATTTTGCCCAAAAATGCTTTGTTCACGCCGTTTTGTCCGTTTGACCACCCAAAGGGCCTCTAGGGATGATCCTAACATCCTTGGCTCGTCCCAATCAATTTTAGGCCCATGGAACCCCTGAACCCGGGGCCCACATCCGAAATCGTGGGCTATAGCAGACCGATTTGGCCCAAAAATATCCATTTGCACTGTTTCGCCCGCTTGAACATCCAAGTGGCCTCGAATAAAAAAACGGACCATACTAGGATGATCCCAAACATCCCTTGCATGCCCCGGGTGATTTTTTACCCACGGCACCTCCGAACCCCATGCATACTCCTAAAACTAGGGGTTATAGCACACCGATTTGCCCAAAAATGCCCCATTCATATCGTTTTGCCCGTTTGACTGCCCAAATGGCCTCGAATAAATAAACAGACCAAAATGGGATGATCCCCAACCTTCCTAGCATGCCCCGGTTTCTTTTTAGCCCACGACACCCCCGAACCTCGGGCCCACCCCAAAAACCGCAGGCTACAGCACACCAATTTGACCCAAAAATTCCTTATTTATGTCGCTTCGCCTGTTTGACTACCCAGATGGCCTCAAATGAATAAACAGACCACATTGGGATGATCCCCAACCCTTCTGGCAAGCCTCGGTTAATTTTTTGCCCACAACACCCCCAGACCCCGATCCCAATCCCAAAATTATGGTCAATAGCACACCGATTTGGCTCGAAAATGCCACGTTTCGCCTGTTTCACCACCCAAATGTCCTTGAATAAACAAACGAACCATACTGGGATGATTCCCAACCACCCTAGCATGCCTTAGTCGATTTTCGACCCACGGTACCACCGGAACCCAGGTCCACCCCCAAAACTGTGGGCTATAGCACACCGATTTTCCTCGAGAATGCCCATTTGCACCGTTTGACCCGCCAAATGACGTTGAATAAATAAACGGACCACACTGGAATGGTCCCCAACCTCCTTCGCACAACCTGGTTGATTTTTGATCCACGGTACCCTCAAACCCTGGGCCCAACCCCGAAACCGTAGGATATAGCACACCGATTTGGCTTAAAAATGCCCCATTCACATTATTTTTCCCGTTTGACCACCTAAATGTCCTCTAATAAATAAACGAACCACACAAGGATAGTCCCCAACCCCCTTGGCATGCTCTGATCAGTTTTTGGCCCGCGGTACCCCCGAACGCCGGGCTCACCCCCAAAATTGTGGGCTAACCTGGCATGCCCCGGTCAATTTTCAGCCAACGGTACCCTGAACCTTAGGCCCGCCCCTAAACCGTGGGCTACAGAACACCAATTTTACACGAAAATGCCGCATTTTGCCTGTTTGACCACCCAAATGGCCACAAATAAATAAACGGACTATACTGGGACGATCTCCAACCTCCCTGGCATACCCCGGTCAATTTTCAGCCTACGACACCACCATACCCTGGGACCACCCCAAAAATTATGGGTTATAGCACATCGATTTGGTCTGAAAATGCACCGTTCACGTTGTTTTGCTTGTAAGACCACCCAAATAGCCTCGAATAAATAAACGGACCGTACTGGGACTATCCCCAACCTCCCTGGCATGCCCCAGTCTATTTTCTTCCTATGGAACCCCCAGAACCCCGGCCCACCTCCAAAATAGTAAGCTATAGCACACCGATTTAGCATAAAAATGCCTCATTTGCATTGTTTTGCCCGTTTGACCACCCAAATGGTATTGAATAAATGAAACGGACCACACTGGGATAATCCCAAACCTCCCTAGCTTGCGTCGATCAATTTTCAGCCCACGGCACCCCCAGACCCCAGGCCCACCCCCAAAAGCGTGTCCTATAGCACACAAATTTAGCTTGAAAATGCCCAGTTCATGCTATTTCACTCGTTTGACCACACAGTTAGCCTCAAATAAATAAACGGACCACATAGAGATAATCCCCAACCTCCCTGGCATACCTCAATTGATTTTTGGCCGCTGACACCCCCATACCTCAGGCCCACCCCTGAAATCGTAGGCTATAGCACACCGATTTGGCCTAAAAATGCACCGTTTGTGCTATTTCTCCTGTTTGACCATCCAAATAGCCTCAAACAGATGAACAAACCATACTGGGACAATCCCCAACCTTTCTGGTATGTACCGATCGATTTTCAAACCACATCATCCCCGGACCCGGGCCCACTCCTAAAATCGTGGGCAGTAGCACACCAATTTAGCTCGAAAATGCCTCATTCGCGTTGTTTTGCTCGTTTGACCACCCAAATAGCATCGAATAAATAAACAGACCACATAGAGTTGATCCCCAACCTCCCTAGCATGCACCAATCTATTTTTGGCCCACACCACCCTGGACACTGGGCCTACCTCAGAAACCGTGGGCCATAGCACACGATTTGGCTAAAAAATGCCTAGTGTTCGCTGTTTTGCCTGTTTGACCAACCAAAGGGCCTCGAATAAATAAACAGACCACACAGGGATGATCCCCAACCTCCCTGGTATGCCCCGGTCAATTTTTGGCCCACAACACCCCCGAAACCTGGGCGCACCCTAAAACTGTGCGTTATAGCACATTGATTTGGCCCAAAAGTGCCCCATCCATGTCGTTTTGCCCGTTGGACCACCCAAATGGCCTCGAATAAATAAACAAACCACACAGGGATGATCCCTAACCTCCCTAGCATGCCTCAGTCAATTTTCGGCCCACAGAACCCCTGGAACCTGGGTCCACCCCCAAAATCGTGGGCTATAGCACATCGTTTTGGCCCAAAAATGCTCCGTTTGTGTTGTTTTGCCCATTTCACATCCAAATGGCCTCAAATAAATAAAAAAGCCATACTAGAATGAACACCAACTTTCCTTACATGCCCCGATCAATTTTAGACCCATGGAACCACCGAACCCTGGGGCCACCCCTGAAACCGTTGGCTATATCACACCGATTTAGTCCAAAAATGCCCCATTCGTGCCGTTTTACCCATTTGACAACCCAAATAGCCTCGAATAAATAAATGAACCATACAGGGATAATCCATAACTTGACTGGCATGCCCCTATAGATTTTCAGCCTACGGCACCCCCGAACACCTAGCCCACGCCTGAAACCGTGGGCCATAGCACATAATTTGGTCCAACAATTCCCCAATTGCGTTATTTTTTCTCATTTGACTACCCAAATGGCCTCGAATAAATAAGCTGACCACACTGGGAAGATACCCAACCTCCTTGGCACGCTGTGGTTAATTTTTTGGCCCACAGCACCCCCGATGCCACCTGCAAAATTGTGGGCTATAGCACACCGAATTAGCTCAAAAATGCCCCGTTTGGGCTGTGTTGCCCGTTGGACCACCCAAATGGCCTCGAATAAATAAACGGAAAATACTACGATGATACCCAACCTCCCTGGCATGCGTCGATCAATTTTGAGCTCACGACACCCCCGGATCCCAGACCCACCCCTAAAATCGTGGGCTATAGCACACCGCTTTGGCCCAAAAATGCCCCGTTCATGCCGTTTTCCTTGTTTGACCACCCAAATGACCTCCAATAAATAAAAGGACCATACTAGGATGATCCCCAACCTCCCTTGAATGCCCCGGTCGATTTCCAGCCCACGACACCCCTGGACCCCAGGCCCACCCCCAAAAGCGTGGGATATAGCACTCCAAATTTGCTTTAAAATGCCTTGTTCTCTCCGTTTCACCCGTTTGACCACCCAAATAGCCTCTAATAAATAAACGGACCACACAAGAATGATCACTAACCTCCCAGGCACACCCTGGTCAATTTTTGGCTGACAACACCCTCGAACCTCGGGCCTACCCCCAAAATCGTGGCATCTAGTACACCGATATAGCACTAAAAGGCCCTGTTCGCATCGTTTTGCCCATATGACTACCCAAATAGCCTAGAATAAATAAACATACCATACTGGGATAACCCCCAACCTCCCCAGAATGCCCCAGTAGATATTCAGCTGACAGCACCGCCAGACTCCGGGCCCACCCCCTAAACTGTAGGCTATAGCACACCGATTTGGCCCAAAAATGCTTCGTTCATATTGTTTCTCCCATTTATCCACCAAAATAGCCTTGAATAAATAAATGGACCAGACTGGGATGATCCCCAACTTTGCTGGAATGCCCCGGTCAATTTTTGGCCCATAGCACCTTCAGATCTTGGGCCCAACCCAAAACTATGGATATAGCACACCGATTTGATAGCACACCGATTTGGCACAAAAATGCCTTGTTCGTCCTGTTTTGCCCGTTTGACCACCTAAATATACTCGAATAAATAAACAGACCACACAAGGACGATCGCCAACATCCTTGGCATGCCTTGGTAAATTTTTGCCCAACGGTACCTATGAACCCCAGGCCCACCCTCAAAATTGTGGGCTATAGCACACCTATTTGGCCCAAAAATGCCTCGTTCGCGCTGTTTCACCCGTTTAACCACCTAAATATCCTAAAATAAATAAACGGACAATACTGGGATGATTCCCAACATCCCTAGCATTCCCCAATCAATTTTTGGCACATGATACCCCTGGACCCCGGGCCCACCCCCGAAAAGGTTGGCTATAGCACATCGATATGGCTCAAAAATGCCCCGTTTATGCTGTTTCGACCGTTTAACCACCTAATTGGCCTCCAATAAATAAACGGACCATACAGAGATGATCCGCAACCTCCCTGTTATGCCCCAGTTGATATTCAGCGAACGACACCCCCGGACCCTAGGCTCACTCCCGTAATCGTGGGCTATAGCACACTGATTTGGCCAAAAATGCCCCGTTCACACTGTTTCGACTATCTGACCACCCAAATGGCCTCGAATAAATAAACAGACCTCACTAGAAAGAACCCCAACCTCCCTGGCATGCCCCAATGATTTTTCAACCCATGGCACCCTTGGACCCCGAGCCCACCCCCAAAACCTTGTGCTATAGCACATTGATTTGGCCTTAAAATGCCCCATTCATGCTATTTTGTCCGTTTGACCACCTAAATAGCCTCGAATAAATAAACATACCATACTAGGATGATCCCCAACCTCCCTGGCATATCCAGATCAATTTTTAGCCCACAGTACCCCCAATCCCTGGGCCCACCCCCAAAACTGTGGGCTATGGCCCACCGATTTGGCCCGAAAATGCCCCATTCATGCTGTTTTACCCGTTTGACCACCTAAATGGCCTCAAATAAATAAACAGACCACACAGGGATAATCCCCAACCTCCCTGGCATGCCCCAATACATATTTGGCCTATGGCACCCCAAGCCCCCAGTCCCACCCCCGAAACCGAGGGCCATAGCATACGATTTGGCCTACCCGTTTGACACCCAAATGGCCTCGAATAAATAAATGGACCAGACAGGGACGATCCCCAATATCCCTAGCATGTCCTAATAAATTTTTGGCCCACAGTACCCTAGGACCCCAACCCACACCTAAAACCGTGGGCTATAGCAAATTGATATCACCGAAAAATACCCCGTTCATGCCGTTTTGCCCGTTTGACCACCCAAATAGCCTCAAATAAATAAACAGACCATATTGGGATGATATCCAACTTCCATAGCATGCCTCGGTCAATTTTTGTCCCAAAGCACCCCCGGAGGCCTTGGCCACCCCCAAAACCGTAGGCTGCACATCGATTTGGCTCAAAAATACCCCGTTGGTGCTGTTTTGCCCGTTTAACCACCCAAATGGCCTTGAATAAATAAACATACTATATTGGGATGATCCTCAACCTCCCTGGTATTCCCCAATCAATTTTTAGCCCACTGCACCCCCGGTCATAGGCCCATCCCAAAAGCCGTGGGTCATCACACATGATTTGGCCAAAAAATATACTGTTTGCATTGTTTCACCCATTTGACCACCCAAATGGCCTCGAATAAAAAAATAGACCACACTGGGACTTTCCCCAATCTCCCTAGAACATCCCGGTAAATTTTTGGCCCATAGTATCACAGCACCCCGAGCCCACCCCCGAAACTGTGGGCTATAGCAAACCGATATTGATTGACAAGGCCCCGTTCATTCCGTTTTGCCTGTTTGACCACCCAAATGGCCTCGAATAAAGAAATGGACCACACTGGGATGATCCCTAACCTCCCTGGCATGCTCTGGTTGATTTTTAACCCACGACACCACCAGACCCTGGGCCCACTCCTAAAATCGTGGGCTATAGCAAACTGATTCAGCATGAAAATGCCCCATTCGCTCTGTTTCGCCCGTTAGACTACCCAAATAGCAACGAATAAATAAACGGACCACACTGGGATGATCCCCAACCTCCCTGGCATGCCTCAGACCCCGTACCCACCTCAACATCGTGGGCTATAGCACACCAATTTGGCCTGAAAATGCCCCATTTGCACCATTTCACCCGTTTGACCACCCAAATGGCCTCGAATAAATAAAAAAACCACACTAAGATGATCCCCAACATTTATGGCGCGCTCCGATCGAATTTTGGCCTACGGCACCCCCAGACCCCAAGCTCACCCCCAACCTTTCACGCCGTTTCGCTTGTTTGACCACCCAAATATCCATGAATAAATAAATGAACCACAGTGCAATGATCTCCAACCTCTCTAGCACGTCCCGGTCAACTTTCGGCCTATGGCACCACCGAACCCCCGGGCCCTCCCTTAAAACCGTGGGCTAAAGCACACTAATTTAGCCCAAAAATGATTTGTTCACGTCATTTTGCCTGTTTGACCACCCAAATGGCCTCAAATAAATAAACGAACCACATTGGGAGGATCCCTAACCTACCTGGAACTTCCAGACCCTGGGCCCACCCTCCACTCCGTGGGCTATAGCATACCGATTTGGTCCAAAAGTGCCCCGTTCGCGCCGTTTTACTAGTTTGACCACCCAAATAGCCTTGAATAATTAAACGGACAACACTGGGATTATCCCCAAACTACTTGGCATACCCCGGTTAATTTTTGGCCCATGGAACCCCCGAACCCCGAGCCCACCCCAAAACTGTGGGCTATAGCACACCGATATGGCACAAAAATGCCCCATTCTTGCTGTTTTATCCATTTGACCACCCAAATGGCCTCGAATAAATAAAGGGACCACACTGGGATAATACCCAACCTTCCTGGCATGCCTCAATCAATTTTCATCACACAACACCCCCGGACCCCGGGCCTACCCTTGAAACCGTGGGTATAGCACACAAATTTTACTCGTTTGACCACCCAAATGGCCTCGAATAAAGAAGTGTTCCCTACTGCGATGATCCCTAACCTCCCTTGCACGTGCCGGTAGATTTTTGGCCCACGGCACTCCCATACCCCGATGTCACCCCTAAAAGCGTGGCCTATAGCACACCAATTTTGACCGAAAAGCCCTATTCTCGCTGTTTTGCCCGTTTGACCACCCAAATAGTCTTGAATAAATAAACGGACCACACACAGATGATACCAACCTCTCTGCTATACCTCGACAAATTTTGGCCCACGGCACCCCGGAACCCCTAGCCTACCCCCAAAACCATGGGCTATAGCACACCAATTTGGCACGAAAATACCCCGTTCTCGTTGTTTCACCCGTTTGACCACCTAAATGGCCTCAAATAAATAAATAGACCACACTGGGATGATCCCCAACTTCCCTGGCATGCCCCAATTGACTTTAAGCCCACATCACTCCCAGAACCTGGGCCCACCCCCGAAATCGTAGGCTACAAGACATCAATTTTTCCCAAAAATGCCCCCTTCGTGCCGTTTTGCTTGTTTCACCACCCAAATAGCCTTGAATAATTAAACGGATCATATTGGGATAATATCCAATCTCCCTGGCACCTCCAGATCAATTTTCAGCCCATGGCACCACTTGACCCTAGTCCCACTCCCAAAATCGTTGGCCATAGCACACTAATTTGGCCCAAAAATGGCCCGTTCTCGCCATTTCGCCTGTTTGACCACCTAAATAACCTCGAATAATTAAAAGGACCACACTGGGAAGATCCCACACCTCCCTGTTACGTCCCGATCGATTTTGAGCCGACATCACCCCCGAACCTCGGGTCCACCCCCAAAACTGTGGGCTATAGCACACCAATTTGGCCCGAAAATGTCATGTCGTGTCGTTTTGACCGTTTGACCACCCAAATATCCTCGAATAAATAAATGGACCACACAGGGATGATCCTCAACCACCTGGTATACCCCGGTCAATTTTCAGCCCACTGGACCTTCAGACCCAAGGCCCACCCCCAAAATTATGGGCTATAGCATACCGATTTTGCCCGATAATTCCTCGTTCACTCCGTTTCACCCATTTGACCACAGAAATAAACTCAAATAAATAAACGAACTACACTGGGATGATCCCCAACCTCCTTGGCAGGCCAGGGTCAATTTTTATCCCACGGCACCCCTGGACCCCGAGCCCACCCAAGAAAGAGTAGGCTATAGCACATCGATTTGGCCGAAAAATGCCCCGTTCGAGCCGTTTCGCATATTTGACATCCCAATTAGCCTCAAATAAATAAACGGACCATACAGAGATAATCCCCAACCTCATTGGTATGCCCCAGTCTATTTTTGTCCCATGATAACCCTGAAACCCGGGTCCAACCCCAAAACTGTGGGCTATAGCATACTAATTTGGCCCGAAAATGCCCTGTTCACGTCGTTTTTCTCGTTTGACCACCCAAATGGCCTAGAATAAATAAATACACCATACTGGAATGATCCCTAACCTCCCTGGCATGCCTCGATCGATATTTAGCCTACAGCTCCACCGGACCCACCCCCAAAACCGTGGGCCATAGCACATAATTTGGACAAAATTGCCTCGTTCACGCTGTTTCACCCTTTTAACCACGCTTATAGCCACAAATAAATAAACAGACCATATTGGGAGGATCCCCAACCTCCCTGGCACTCCCATATTAATTTTTGACCCACATCACCCTTGGACCCCAAGCCCATCCCCACAACCGTGGGCTATAGCACACAGATTTAACTCAAAAATGCCCCATTCATGCCGTATTGCCTGTTTCACCACCCAAATGGCATCGAATAAATAAACGAACCATACTGGAATGATCCCAATTCTCCCGAAAAGTCCCGATCATTTTTTAGCCCACAACACCGGTGGACCTTGGGCCCACCCCTAAAATTTTTGGCTATGGCAGACCGATTCGGCCTGAAAATGCCTCGTTCTTATCATTTTGCTGTTTGACAACCCAAATGGCCTTGAATAAAAAAACTGACCACATTAAGATGATCCCCAACTTCCCTGGCATGGCTCGGTCAATTTTTGGCCCACGACACCCCCGTACCTCGAGCCCCACCCTAAAACCATAGGCTATAGCATACTAATTTAGCCTGAAAATGCCCCGTTCGCTCCATTTAGCCCATTTGACCACCCCAATGGCCTCAAATATATAAACAGACCATACATGAACGATCCCCAACGAACCTGGCATGCCCCGGTCAATTTTCAGCCAACGGTACCCCGAACCTTAGGCCCGCCCCTAAACCGTGGGCTACAGAACACCAATTTTGCATGAAAATGCTGCGTTTTGCCTGTTTGACCACCTAAATGGCCACAAATAAATAAACGGACTATACTGGGATGATCCCAAACCTCCCTCGGATACCCCGGTCAATTTTCAGCCCACGACACCACCATACCCTGGGACCACCCCAAAAATCATGGGTTATAGCACATAGATTTTGTCTGAAAATGCACCGTTCACGCTGTTTTCCTGTAAGACCACACATATAGCCTCGAATAAATAAATGGACCGTACTGGGACTATCCTCAACCTCCCTGGCATGCCCCAGCCTATTTTCTTCCTATGGCACCCCAGAACCCCAGCCCACCTCCAAAATAGTAGGCTATAGCACACCGATTTAGCCTAAATATGCCTCGTTATCATTGTTTTGCCCGTTTGACCACCGAAATGGTATCGAATAAATGAAACGGACCACACTGGGATAATCCCGAACCTTCCTAGCATGCCTCGATCAATTTTCAGCCCACGGCATCCCCAGACCCCAGGCCCACCCCCAAAAACGTGTCCTATAGCACACCAATTTAGCTTGAAAATGCCCAGTTCATGCTATTTCGCTCGTTTGACCACACAATTAGCCTCAAATAAATAAACGGACCACATAGAGATAATCCCCATCCTCCCTGGCATACCTCAATTGATTTTTGGCCGATGACACCCCCAGACCTCATGCCCACCCCTGAAATCGTAGGCTATAGCACACCGATTTTGCCTAAAACTGCCCCGTTTGTGCTATTGCTCCTGTTTGACCATCCAAATAGCCTCAAACAGATGAACAAACCATA